>NC_065449.1:9522217-9824168 GCF_917563875.1 Diabrotica virgifera virgifera | reverse complement strand
ATTTTGGTTTCTAGCTACTAGGTGCTATGCCTTGAGTGTTAGGACAGCCACTAGTCCCCAAGGTGTGTCCTCAAGAAGTTGGCCTACCAAAGAGAGAAAATACACTGTCAGTAGGGACTATACGAGACAGTAGAAATACGAGAGGCTATAAGCCCAGCAATAGCTTTAAAGATATTTACCTGTGGTGGTATGTGGCCAACAGATAGGGGTTGTTACCAGGACCTTCCCTTAGCCTCGAGTGATGAAAACGAGCCTAGGAAAGACACATGGCATTAGTCCAAGAGTACAACAACGACCAAAACTATTGATTATAGTATAATCTTTTAAGATACTCACGTGTCTCAAGCTGAGGTTATGTCACAGTAACTAAACCAAAATTAATCATCCGCACACAAAATGTATAGGTTCAAATCCGACTTAGACGATGGTTTTTCGTAAAACCAACCTATTTTATGGCGGATGAATCTGGATCAACAAAACACAACTTAAATTTTGCAATCCGAGCACTGTCGTCAAGACAAAAACCAAAATGGACAAACCAGATGTCATCCGTCTTACCTCAATGTCATTAAATCCCCAAACGAACATCGAAGTACACCATAATTGATTCAGTTACGTGACAAGAACCTATACATAGATTGTGAGTCAGAAAAAGACAACGATACACACATTTCTATGTTCTCAGATATTCCTAAAACAACTCCCATTTTGCGAACGAACCACCTATTTCAAAGGAACTACCATAGGCGTAGCCAGGGGGCTTTAAAGTATTTAAATATCTTTCAGTTTAACACATATAAATGAATTCTGAAGGTTTAAAAAACCGTAACATTTTGGCTGGACCGATCACGAGACCAACGAGGAGGTACTACGCCGGATAGGTAAAAAAGAGAGAGAGGTAGGAATAACTATAAAAAAAGAATGTGTGTGTACTTTGTACGCACGTAAGAAGTTATACTTCTACTACATATTATGTGATTTTTAAGACAATACCAAAAATTTAAAAAAATAAAAGAATAAAACGCCCACAAACACATTGAAAAATGCCACAAAGAAAAAATTATTTCTGAACGATAATAATTGTTGGCAAAAATTTTAAATACGCATTTTCTGAAAAAAAAAATTATATAACAAATATACTTACAATCATAAAATGCATAAAAAAATAAAAACTTGCATCGGAAATCGAACCCGTGAATTTCGGGGCGCTTTGATTCGTAATCGAAACCTAGAGTCTCTCGTCAAATTCCACATTATTTGACATGTGAAAAAATAGGGTAACTGAACGTTTTAGTGTTTGACAGTTGTTTTGAATATAATTAAATTATGTAGTTTAAATTTTGTGGAAGAAAATATTAAAATATAAAAAAACAGTAAGAAAACAATATATTAGATGAAGATTGGTAGAACTTTTGTTGGTAATCAAATTAAGTATGTAAATCAAAGCATTACATACCTACTAGATAAATAGATCTACGCCAAAAAATCATAATTTAAAAATAAAAATCGGACCTAATTTGGGATTTCTCTCTAAAATCCCCATTCTTGAGAAAATAAATGTACAGTGGAGCGTCGATTATCCGAACGTCGATCAACCGAACGACCGCTTATTCGAACTATCGACTCCCTCGTCCCGCACTCGAATACCGAGCAAGCGTTAGTAATTGACGCTTAAAATATCTTCAATTTTCTTCAATATAAGGTTTGTTCGTAGAACGATCAGCAACCGTTGCCAACCGTCAGACGCAAGCGCGTTCGTAGTCTACGAACTCGAACTGTTAACTGCGCAACGCTAACTGTTAACTGCGCATGCGTCTGATGGTTGGCAACGGTTGCTGATCGATTGGATCGTACTACGAACAAACCTATTGTATCCAAAAATAATTATGTTGTTGCAAAGACTGCACTTTTTTGTTTAGTTGCTAGTTGTCATTATCAAGATATAAATAAATATGTAGGTATATAAATATGGCTTTTATTCACTTGTGGATAAATATGTATGACTATAAATATGTATCAATATATTGTAGTTCGATTATCCGAACAGATCGGTTTTCCGAACACCTATGTCCCCCAATTAGTTCGGATAGTCGACGCTCTACTGTATTTCAACCTAATCCAAATGTATAATTACAATATGATTATAATAAAAACTACTTACCAAATTAGAATGAGTTTTCCTTGTCCAAAATAGTCCCAAAAATATAGGTATATTAAAACTATTTAAAAAGGCAGTATAACTATTAAGTAACTTTTGTTTGTTGTTTCTTTTCACACAAATTTTGAAACGCAACAACCATAAATAATCTAACTACAGCTGTGCCACAGCCGCCATATTGAATAATTTTTGACATGTCATTTGAACATCCAATCAGAACAAAGTTATAATGCGCATGCGCCGGGATCATAGGTTTTAACATATAAAAATTCACCCTCATATCGCCGGTAAAGAAGTATAACTTCAAAAATGAAAGTTGGAATACTTGGGTTCACGTTATGAGGCACAGTAAATATAGAGTATTTCAGCTAATTATTCAAGGGAAAATAGACAACAGAAGGGGTCCAGGGGGGAGGAGACAATCGTGACTCCAAAACATGCAATGGTAATGCGACAACGATTCAGACTGTCATCTGCCAAACTATTCAGACCTGCCGTAAATAAATTTACAATAGCCATGTTGATTGGCAATGTTCGGAACGGACAAGGCACATGAAGAAGAAGACTTTTGGTCCACTCTGTATAATAGTTACACATTATTTTTTATTTTAATTGTGTTTGTATGGTTCTTAACCAAAAACTAATTATCTCTTACATGACTGTGCCCCATTTTAAAACCAAACCACGAAAAAGAAGATACCGACTCAAACCATAAAATTGACGATGACAGATTCCTGCAAAAAATATCAGGGCAATAATTATAGGATTACGCAGATCTGCTGGCATGTGGTTTTGTTATGTAAGACAAGAAGATCGAAGCATAAGAATGAAGATGTCGAAAGGTTGTTATTTAACGCGTTTGAAATTACCGGTTAATCAATGAAGTCATCCATAAAATAAACAAAATTGATTGGAATTAGTAAAAAATTTAATTGTGCAATGCCAAAGGAATGTTTTGAGATCATATTGCTATTATATTAGGATACCTTCGTGTGAATTCTCAGAGAATGGCGCTAAAGTTGGCTATTACTGTATTTGAAACCGAAATCCGGAAAATTTCTGTTACCGATGTTTTCCTTTGATTATATCAGACCAGCATTCTCTTGGTTTGCAAGCAATAGAAACCATAAATGCGTAAACAGAAACTTGGTCTCATTAGAGGCTTTATTTCTCCGGAAATAAAACTTCGAATTGTTTTAAGCAGATGTCGCTACGGCATCCATATCGCATTATTTTGTTGTGATTCGGTATTAGGAAGCTTGATTTGTTTCAGTTCGATCAGAGATAGTAATATATACAGCCTCTGTAGATCTGTAATGAGAGTGAAACTGGTAAAGGCGTTTATGACGCTCTCTGATTGAACTGAAATATCAGACGTCTCTTGATTTCGTTTTACAGTGAATTCTTCTGTTTTTAGACTTGACGAGAAAATAGTAAATCTGAAAAAAACCTATAATAGCATCTTCTTCAGTAAATTATGGCCTGCAATGAAGGTTTACCACAGCCCTCTGTCGCTTTTGTGTCATCCACACTTTCTCTTAATAGTTTTGACACTGTATCTATTATCCAATGATACCCATTGTTTAGGCAATACGTAAAGTATCCTTAACAATAGTAACCTATACTTATTGTACGGTTATAGAGTATATTCCCATAGGTAAGCTGGTTAAGAGTAGATAACGATTTTTCATATGTAATTTAAAGTATTATCTGCATAAATGGCACAAAGAATATTTGCTACGAGAGGTATATGGTTCAAAATGCATACAGTATCACGACTAATAAGTTATGTTCACATACATGTAGAGTACTTACAGTTTTATTCCTTGATGACGTGTCACATCAGAGCTCTGATTGAATTCCATAATCCATTTGGTTCATTTGTAAGGCACTCACTAATACGCTAAATAAATCATCGTCGATAATACTGAGCAGATTGAATTATCTGAGCGGTATAAAACGATAGCAAAAAAAGCCGGTAAAATGCGGCCTTTTTACGAATAGCGGGAGCGTCGATAGATTAGAGATGATTCTCGTTAGGAAGCTTTTGACGATCTGCCCCGGCGAGGGGTTCAAATGCGAGTCTCAACAATAACCTGGAGTTTCCAGAAAGGTTACATAAATACTACTTGAATTTTAAGTAATCAGTAGTACAGGGGCGTAACTAATTATTTTAGTGAGCCGTGTATAATATATTTATTGTACATATTGCCGGGGGCGACAGGCGAGAGAGATGGCCTATATCACCTCGAAGAGAGGGGATTGGCAAAGATGTGCACAACGATAAGAAATGTTTGAAGAAATTAGAGTTTATATACACAAGGGGTAACAACGATAAAATGGAGGAAAACGATAAGTTTTCCCCCTAGGGATAGATTTTAATCTTCCAGGGGAATCACAGCGATTTTCGTAATACCACGAAGAAAATCACCGTGAGTAGTGTGAATCTTGACAGTACGAACTAGACCATCCTTACCAGGCAATACATCTATTACCCTGGCAGTTGGCCATAAGAGTGGAGGAGTACCATCCTCCTTCAACAGAACCAAATCCCCGATCTTGACAGGGTCAGTAGGGTCGGTCCATTTATTTCTTTGCTGCAGGAGGCAAAGATAGTCTTTTTTCCACAATTTCCAAAATTGCTGTTGAATTTTACTAATACGCTGAAAAAGATTCAACCTATTTTCAGGTATCTCTGAAACACTTGGTTCAGGGGGCGCGGTTAAACTTCTTTGAACTAAGAAGTGAGCTGGAGATAGGAAAGCGAAGTCATTGGCGTCAGACGACATCCTAGTGATGGGTCTCGAATTTAGAATAGCCTCGATTTGGCATAATACTGTGTTAAACACTTCAAAGGTGAAGTGGGAATTTCCTATAATTCGATAGAGGTGATACTTCACACTCTTTATTCCTACCTCATGGAGGCCGAATTGATGGGGGTTGCGGGGAACACCCATCTTGAAAGTTATGGAGTTTTGAGTACAGAATTCCTTAATCTGTTCCGAATTATTTTGATTTAAGAAAAAATCATAGAATTCGCGCATTTCATTTTTTGCCCCATGGAAATTTGTGGCATTGTCGCTCCAAATAATACTGGGCGTGGATCTTCTGGCAATAAACCTTTTCAGAGTAAGAATATAGGCTTCTGCGCTTAATCCTGTGACGAGTTCGATATGAACACATTTAGTGCTCATGCAAATGAAATAGGCTACGTATGCTTTGTAAAGCGGTGCCTTCCTCAAATGTGAGGACTTAATTAAGAAGAACCCCCCATAGTCCACTGAGACGACTTGGAAGGGTCTAGTGGGGAGTACACGATCGGGATGCATATCTGCCATCTGTTGAACAGAATTGGGTGTCATGAATCGGAAACAGTTTACACACTTACGAATTAAGCGTTTAATCTGTCTTAATCCGTCAATTGGCCAGTACTTCATTTTGACATACGAAAGTACTGTTTGCGCGCCTGAATGTAATAACTTATGATGAGCTTGAGTCAAGATTAGTTCTACAACTCGACATTTAGAAGGAAGTAGAATGGGGTGTTTTTGATTATACGATATGGGGGCGTGTCGGAGACGTCCTCCCACACGAATCAGCCCATCATTATGTTGTAGGAAGGGGTTGAGTTTACGAATGGCTTTATTGGTCACGAGTTTAGCATTTTTCAATTCAAGAATCTCTTTTTTAAAGTAGATACTTTGGATATACCTGATGATCGCGTGATCAGCGATCTCCATTTCGGGTGGCGTCAATATATCCGTATCTCGTGGAGAGTTATTTATTTTCTTTTTAATATTACTGATGAATCTAAAAAGATAAGCGACAATTCTTTGAATTTTACGAAAAGAAGAAGATTTAGCGAATAGATTTTCAAAGGTGTCGTTGAGTTCGTGATTTGTTGCTATGTTTGAGACAACTAACTTCCTTAATTCAGGAAGATCATCCTGAAAATGAGGAATTTGATGAAGAGAAAAATCGATGGGATTGTCTCTAATAAAGCTAGGTCCGCATAACCAGTCTTCGGTGGTCTGGGGATTATCAAAGACATTTATCCCTCTGGAAGCGGGGTCAGCGATGTTTTCGTGACTTCTGACGAAATGGAAATCACAAGGAAAAGTTTCCAACAAGGAATTGACCTTTTGAATTCTGTTTTGTACAAAAATGTTCCAAATGTGTTTTTTAGAAAGTATCCAAGACAAGGCAATTGTAGAGTCAGCAAAGAGATGAGATGAAGATATACTCAAATTTTTCTTGAAGATGTGAAAAAGTCTATGAGCCAGAGTGACTCCCAACACTATTCCACAAAGTTCCAATTTGGGGATGGTGAGTTTATTTTTTAGCGGAGAAATTTTGTTTTTAGAAGCGATAAGCCGCGACGATACAGAAAAGTCTGAGTATGTCGCTTTGAGATACACACAAGTGCTGTATATTTTTTCCGATGCGTCGGTGAAAATAATTAATTGAACATCAACAACTTTCTTTTGTAAAAGTAAGCATCGAGGTACCTTGACCTCTTCTATAGTTTTGAATGTCGATAAGAGGTTTTGCCAATTTTTCATAATGATGGGTGAGTCAATGGGTTGATCCCAGTCCAATTTCTGGGACCATATTTCCTGTATCAAGAGCTTAGCGTTCACAAGGACAGGGGATAACCATCCTAGCGGGTCATACAAAGTAGCAATGTAGGAGAGAATAGTACGTTTAGTAACAACATTAGCCAATTTGAAGATAGGAGTTTTAAACGAAAAGTGGTCGCGTTCTGAATCCCAGAATATGCCTAAGACTTTATCAGATCCCGTGAAGTTAAGACTGACTTCAGAGATGGGATTTAAATTGTGTTGAGACAGAAATTCTGAAGAACTGCAGTTCCACTTGTGGAGGAGGAAACCATGGGTTTCTAGCAAAGAAGTTAATTGTTCGAAAAGACAACTTAATTCATGAAGACTGTCAGCACCGCTGATCAGGTCATCCATATAGATAGATTCTTGCAGAACACTAGTAGCAAGTTCGTGGGTATGTTTGTTGTTGTCAGCGATGTGCTTGATAACTCTTTGAGCGATAAATGGGCTACTTGGGAGCCCGAAGGGTAATCTTTGAAATTGATAGCACCGTAAAGGCTGCTGAATATTGTCCCTAAAGAGAAAATTTAACAGAAATGTTTCAGTGGGACAAATGGCGATTTGTAGGAACATAGCCTTGATGTCGCCTACTAGTGCGAATTTAAACTGACGAAACTTAGCGAGAATGTCAAAAAGTTCATGTTGGACGACATAACCTTTGTCTATGACGTCACTGAGGGAGATTCCCGTAGACGATTTATTGTTTGGATCGAAAACTATACGAGTGGAAGTAGTAGAGTTGGATTTGAAAACGGGAAAGTGAGGGAGAAAGTAATTAGGTTTACCTGAGTCATTTAGCATTTTTAACGGCACTTGAATTATTTGTCCGTTATTGAGATATTCCGATATAATGTCCTGATATTTTTCCAATAAATCAGGGTTGAGTTGAAAACGTTTCTCGAGACTGAGAAAACGTCTTTTTGCCGAGAGAAACGAATTTCCCATGTCTATATCTTCGATAGGGAGTTTGAGATTGAGTGTGGACTCATATCGTCCATTGGGGAGAACATTAACATGTTTTACAAAATTAATTTCAGCGGGGTGATCATTAATGAGATCGGTGTTCTGAGGAGCGGCTTCTTCCAGCTCCCAGAATTTTTGTAAATGATCGGATAGTTCCTCGTTGGACACTACCGGCTCATTTACGGCGGAAGGAGTGTTATGAGAACAACAAGTAACGAGAGAGTTTGAATAAAATTCCAAAGCCTTTTTAGTATTTTTCGACTTAAGAGCAAAGTCTGGAACTGACCCTGATATCGTGTACCCGAGTAGAGTGCGTTGAAGAACGGGAAGACCTTTTCCCAAACGAATTATTTCAGGTTGAATGATATCGTTATACAGGTCTGCACCGAGCAGGATACCAATTGGGGATGTTACATGGAACATCGGATCACCTAATGGTATCTCTGAGGGTATGTTTAGTTTGCTCGCCGAAATAGAAATTTGAGGAAGCGGATTTGTTATCTTTGGGAGTACAGAGCACGAGATGTCAAAAGGAACGTCGTTAGCGACAGCGAAAATTGTTGTATCTACAATAGATTGAGACGAGGATGAGGTGGAGTTAATTCCATTGATCCGTAATTTTCCATCTCTAGTGGTGAGTGACAGTTCCTTTACGAGGTCAGCACTAATAAATGAAACCTGTGAGGCCGAGTCTAAAAGTGCCTTTGCGAAGACCCTCTTGCCGCTAGGAGCGACAAGATAGACCTGGAGTGTGCTTAATAACACCAAATGATTATCAAGCGAGGCTGCAGATAGAGCCATTGAATGTGGAGTCGAATTTTGAAGATTAACTTCCGTTTCAGGAGCTCTAACATGTGAGGGCCCCTGTTGTGAATTACCCTGTGTATGGGAGTTATTTGAGATAGCGGTTTTATTATGATTATTTGAGTTGTGTTGGCCAACAGCCGCGGAAGGGTTACTATGACCCGTTTTGTCGAAATGGAGCAACGTGTGATGACGAGATTTACAAACTATGCAAGAGAATTTGGATTTACACTGATCGAGCATGTGAGACCCAAGACAATTAATACAAAATTTATTTTGTTTGACAAAACTAAAACGTTCTTTAGAATTCAACTGCTTGAACTGAGGACAAGAGTAGATCGAGTGAGAGTCGTTGCAATAGGAACATTTCTTAGGACCTAAGCGAGGCGAAAGGTTACTGGTAGAAGTGTCTGAGGCTAGGTGTAAAGAGTGTCTGGAAGTAGTAGTCGATTTTGGTTTTGATTGAGATTGAATATTCTCAAGATGAACAACGCGTGTCTCGATTTCCCCTAGAAAATGGACAAAATCAGGGGTAGCTTGGCTACCACCGGATTGGAACTCAAGAGCCCTAATGGTAGGTGCGTCGAGTTTCTGAGTAGCGATATGTATGAGAAGTAAATGCAAGAGATCTGAAGGGGGCCTATTCAAGTTCAATAGGGCCTTGAAATTATTTGACATGACCGTATGAAAATTTCTTAATTGTGAGTGATTTGCGTTTCCAGAAATAGGAGGCGCATCAAGAATTTGAGAGATGAGAGTTTTGATAAGCGATTTAGAGTTGGCGTACCTTTGTGTCAGGTTATCCCGGGCTATTTTGTAATTGTCACCTGTGAGTGGGATATGCTCGAGAAGCGTCAAAGGCTCGGAAGTTAGAAAACTTTTGAGGTAAATGAGTTTTTCCAGATCACTTAATGTAGTATCAGATCCTATTATTGTATCAAAGGTCTCAATGAATGAATTGTATTCAGTAACTAAGCCACTAAATGGTTTTAACTGAATACGAGGGAGGTTTACTGTTCGTTGCCTAGCCATAGACTGTGAGGTTAGAGAAGAATTAGGGTCAAATTGGAGGGAGGGGGTAGCAGTCACATTAGAACTTTCAATGACCTCTAACCTTTCTTCCAATAGAGAAATTGTATCCAAATATTTATCAAAAACCACAGAGGAATCAGTAGAGGGGGTAGGTTCCTCGGGGATCGTCTCCAGCACATTTTGAGCATCGCGGAAAAGTCCGTAAGAATGTTTGAGTTGTGAAATTATTTCACGAATTTTATATTTGTTTAGAGAATTAAGAGTTGTGGGAACCGAATCAGCCAACTTGGTTATATCAAGTTTTGCGGTGAGCCTCTGTCGGTTATATTTTGATCGGTCAGCCATGTTGCGAGAATGTGAGATTAGATAGATTATTTGCAAATGTCTAAACCTATAAATCGATGCGAAAATGAGAGAATATGTACAATATATTATATATTACACGTTTAATAGTGTGAGATTGGCTTAATAGTATCACCCTGTATGAGCGCAGATTAGTATATGAAATGCAAAACTATAAAATTTCAAAATATATGCAATTTTCCAAAATGGGTATTTTTCAGCAAGTGTGAGACACCCTTAACAAGTATTTAAATTAATTAAATTGAAGGAAAAAACAATTATTTATTTTCTATAGTTTTCTAGAAGTGTAAAATGAGCTTAAGCGAAGCTAAATGTAGCAAAAACTTACAATTTATGCAAGAAAACAAAATTATTTTTAATAATTTTTGTAACCTGTGAACCAGGCTTAATCGGATTCAAAATTATAAATTTAATTTAAATCAAAAGGTTGAACAAACAATGTTAAAATTATAACACCCGTACTATCAGCCAAGAAATGAGTACACTTTTTGTATACTATAAACAGAAAAATATATTTACGAAAATAAAATAATGTAATATATGCAAATATTTTTTCATACAAACAAAACGACTCCTTTATTTGAACAAAGCAAGTAGTTTCTGAAATTGCACGTGTAGACCGGGCTTAACAACCTACCAGCTATTGTAGAGACGTGCTGGGTTAAATACTGAGAATTTGAGTGCAGAAAGAGAGGAATATTTTATTTTTGTGCCGGGGCGGCGTGGCTTGGAAATTTCCAAATGCAACAGAAAGACACTATAAATGAAAAACCGTTATTCTCAGAATAGAGATTATCAAAATATGCAAATACGAAGGACCTTGAGGATTTAATTAATAAATAATTAATATGATACGGCTCGATGGAACAGAAATGTTTAGGCAATACGTAAAGTATCCTTAACAATAGTAACCTATACTTATTGTACGGTTATAGAGTATATTCCCATAGGTAAGCTGGTTAAGAGTAGATAACGATTTTTCATATGTAATTTAAAGTATTATCTGCATAAATGGCACAAAGAATATTTGCTACGAGAGGTATATGGTTCAAAATGCATACAGTATCACGACTAATAAGTTATGTTCACATACATGTAGAGTACTTACAGTTTTATTCCTTGATGACGTGTCACATCAGAGCTCTGATTGAATTCCATAATCCATTTGGTTCATTTGTAAGGCACTCACTAATACGCTAAATAAATCATCGTCGATAATACTGAGCAGATTGAATTATCTGAGCGGTATAAAACGATAGCAAAAAAAGCCGGTAAAATGCGGCCTTTTTACGAATAGCGGGAGCGTCGATAGATTAGAGATGATTCTCGTTAGGAAGCTTTTGACGATCTGCCCCGGCGAGGGGTTCAAATGCGAGTCTCAACAATAACCTGGAGTTTCCAGAAAGGTTACATAAATACTACTTGAATTTTAAGTAATCAGTAGTACAGGGGCGTAACTAATTATTTTAGTGAGCCGTGTATAATATATTTATTGTACACCCATTATACCTATTGCTTTCATCGTTGCATTTATATAATTTAACTGTTCATATTTTTCGCTTATATTGTTTATTTTTGATCTGGTATCAGAGGCGGCTTTACCTATTGTGCAGGGTGTGCGGTGCACACGGGCGCCGGGATGTTGGGGGGCGCCGAGCGCCAAAGAGCGGGTCGTTTACTTTGTTTCAACATAAAATATGCTTTAAAACGATTAATGAAAAATTACATTGGCACTTAGCGCCATAACAGACGGGCGACTGTGGCCGACCACTCTGTGGATCAACAAAAGTAGTTTACCGTGGGTTCTTATGGCCGGCCACAGTCGCTCGTCTGTGATGCAACGTCCACTCCACATAAGAACCCACGGTCAATCATCGGAAACTACTTTTGTGGATTCACAGAGTGACCGGCCACAGTCGCCCGTCTGTTATGGCGCTTATGCGCCATGAAATAATGTTGCGGGGACGTATCAATGGCAAGATTGAGAGGTCGGGAGGCTTATTCCAGAGGCAATTTGGTTTTTGTAAAGGGAAAAGCATGTTGAATCTATTCGACACTTTGCGCAATAGAGGGGATGAACACCGTTGGGTGTTCGATGTTAGAAACAACACTGTTGTTGTTCGATGTTAGAAACAACACTGTTGTTGTTCGATGTTAGAAATGCATTCAATACGCAGCAATGGAACGAGGTAATGAAGGTAATGGAGGAGTGAGAATGTCCTGGATACCTGATGAACGTGGTAGCGGACTATCTTTCTGAGAGAAGAATTATGGTGGAGAAAGGATCTGTCTTGGGCCCGACGCTATGGAACCTGGCATATGACGGGATGATGAACTGTGGATATGGAGAGGGTACGATTCCCCTTCGCATTCGCGGACGACCTCGCTTGTAGTGGCGGGGGACGAGCCAGATCTTAAATAGCGGATACGGAACGCAGGCGGCGTTGTGAAAAAATGGATGATATAGTAAGGACTGAAACTCGCAGCAGAGAAGACCGAAGCCATCATTCTGACAGGAAAAAGAAACAGGCAAAGTGTGGAACTACAATATGCAGGGGCGTGTCTTATACCCAAAAAACACGTAAAATACCTAGGAGTGACGTTGGACCAGAACTGAAAGTGGAGGGAGCACGTGCGTGTGGTGACCCAGAAGGCTGCAAACAGCGCGGCTGCGTTGGGGAGGGTGATGCCCAACATTGGGGGATCCAAATCCGAAAGGAGTAGGGCCTTGCACGGCGTTGTGCAGTCGATCGTCCTCTACGCGGAACCTCTGGAATGAGGCGGTAGAGATACAGGCCTACAGGGGGATCATGACACGAGTGGGCAGAACAAATCTGCTGCGAGTGGCATGCGATACAGGACTGTGTCTGCCGCAACCTTGTAGGCCATCACTGGATGTGTTCCGCTGCATGTGTTGGTAGTGAAAAGAAAAGAACTGTATGAGAGAAGAGACCTAGAGCTCACTATGGCCGAGAGAAGACAGGAAAGAGGAAGGACAATTGAAAGATGGCAAGAAGAATTGAACAACACGGAGCATGTGGCACAGTGGACAAATATGCTGCTCCCGAACCTAAAATCTTGGGTGGACTGTAGTCAGAGGCGCCTGGATTATTTCCTAACGCAGGTGCTCACAGGACACGGGTGTTTTAGAGCCTACCTCTCTAGGTTTGGAAAGGCTGACACTGATGAATACCTATACTGCAGACACCAGGACACTGTTACACATACGATGCTAGAGTGCAACAGATGGATAGTAGAAAGGAACATAATGGAAAGAGAGGCAGGTGTAAATTTTGTGACAGTGTAATGAAGGTAAAGTGCTTCGGAAGTGATGTCGACCTTGCAGCGGCCATTCCTCTTTCGGAGCGCTGGATGACAGAGGAGGGTCTGGTTTGGCAGGTAGGCATTCGGCATAGCATTGGCGACGAGAGGGCGTTTTAAAGTACCTCGGGAACTATTGCTAGGGCTACGAAAAATGAATCCTGCACTAAGGTCACTCAGGCGGCCTTCTGGACTGAGATGTCTTCCCATGTCTGAGATAAAGATTCCCTCTTTAAAGCTGAGGAAAAAAAGGTAGGTACTTATTCGAGTATTCCATTTTGACTGCGCGTCTACCAAAGGGCGCCAGGGCATTGACTGCACACGGGCGCTACATGGGCTAGAGCCGCCTCTGTCTGGTATGTTATGGAAATTCATTTGTTGGGGTTCCAGTTTCTCAGATTATTTCTTTACAACTATTTACAACAGATTTTCTAATCTATTTTAATCTAAAATGAACCACAAATATGACCTTCATATTAATCAATAATTCCATAAACTAAATTGACAAAATATAATATATAGTCTGGGCTGATTATCGGAGAACAGGCCATTTTTGGGAAAAGTTATTTACCAGCAATTTTATTGCTGGAATCGAATTATAAGATCCTATATATTAATAATATAGGTATGCAAAGTCCTCAGATAGTGTGCTACTTTTTTTATAAACAAAATGGCGCCCGAAAATCGTGTTTTTTTTTCAATTATTGCTCTATAACTCCGAAGATTTTAGCTTTACAAAAAAACACCCTAATAAAAATTCACCGTGATTAAATTCTGCATAGAGACGTGTTTTTCCCGATCTGCTCCGATGAAAATTTTCCTCGGAAAATGCGGGTTTTCCCAACAAAATCTTTAATTTTCAAATAAAGTTTTAGATAAGTAATTATTTACCAATAATTAAATAATTTGGTGACTTAAAAGCCTTCTTGGTTTAGATTATAGTTCCAGAAGCTGGTGAAAATTAAACGAATATTTTAGCAACAATTCAATTGTTAATTAATAATTTACGGTCGCAATAATAACCAAAAATAATTAAGATACATTGATCAAACTTTGAAATCTTATAAAGATGAGATGCCTATTTAACATGTTGTCGACAAAATATTATTTTTTTATTTTTTTGCATAATCTTTAAATGTTTAAAAAAATAGTTATAAACAAATTAACGTTTCTCAGAAAGTTTTTATTATATTATAATTTTAAAAAATAGCTAAAATGCGCATTTCAGATATCTTGAAAATGAATGCCTTAAAACTTTTTTGCAACCATTTGCAAAAATGTTATGAAACAGCAAAGTAAACATACGATTAGTAAGGTGTTTATAATTCTTTTTAATTCTTTCAAAGCGTAGAAGTGAGTTTAAAGTACAAGCTAATTATTTATAAAAAAATATCGATTATCAGTTTAACGGTTACATTGTAATTAAAAATTATAAATATATTTTTTTGTAATTTACACGCGCGAAAGTAGAATAATACAGTACCGTAGCTACCCGCCCACATACACAACTCGCGCGAGTTTAAGCGTGTCAGTCGCTTCGAGTGAACATTTTATCTCCGGCTCTGTATCAAGCCTACTTTCGCGCTAAAAATTACAAAAAAAAAGTATTTTTAATCTTTGATTAAAATATAACCATTGCACTAATTTTTGACATTCTTTGTGAGTAATTAGATTGTACCATAGACTCACTTTTAAGCTTTGAAACAATTAAAACAAATTATAAACAATGGAGAAATCGTATATTTATTTTGCTGTTTCATAAGTTTTTTGAAAATGGTTGGAAAAATTTTTTAAAGCATTCATTTTCAAGACCTATGAAATACGCATTTTAAGTATTTTTTAAAATTAGAATATAATAAACAATTTCTAAGAAATGTTAATTTGTTTATAACAATTTTTTTTAAACATTTAAAGATTATGCAAAAAAATGAAAAATT
Source organism: Diabrotica virgifera virgifera (assembly GCF_917563875.1). Classification (NCBI taxonomy): domain Eukaryota; kingdom Metazoa; phylum Arthropoda; class Insecta; order Coleoptera; family Chrysomelidae; genus Diabrotica; species Diabrotica virgifera. The sequence goes on along the minus strand of NC_065449.1, from coordinate 9,808,968 downwards.
TATATTTTGTAGACAAAATATTAAATAGGCATCACACCTTTATAATCTTTCTAAGTTTGATCAATGTCTCATGATTATTTTGGTTGTTATTGCGACTGTAAATTGTTAATTAACAATTGAATTGTTGCTAAAATATTCGTTTCATTTTCACGGGCTTCTGGATTTATAATCTATACCAAGAAAGCTTTTATCTCACCAAGCTATATAATTATTGATAAATAATTACTGGCCCAAAAAATTTATTTGAAAATTCGAGATTTTGTTGGGAAAACCCACATTTTCCGAGGAAAATTTTCGTCAGAGCAAATCGGGAGAAATATGCCTCTATGTAGAATTAAATTGGGGTGAATTTTTATTTGAGTGTTTTTGGTGTAAAGTTAAAATCTTCGGAGTTATAGAGCAATAATTGAAAAAAATACGATTTGTTGGCGCCATTTTGTTTATAAAAAAAGTAGCACACTATCTGTGGACTTTGCTTACTTATATTAATAATATTTAGGATCTTATAATTCGATTAAAGCAATAAAATTGCTGGTAAATAACCTTTCTTTGTACTTTACTAATTAGACCAGCGTATTATAACTATTTTTTTTTTGAAAATTTAAAGATTATGCAAAAAAAAAGAAAAATTTATATTTTGTCGATAAAATATTAAATAAGCATCTCATCTTTATAATCTTTATAAGTTTGATCAATGTATCATGATTATTTTGGTTATTATTGCGATCGTAAATTGTTAATTAACAATTGAATTGTTGCTAAAATATTCGTTTAATTTTCACCGGCTTCTGGAATTACAATATATACCAAGAAAGCTTTAATGTCACTAAGTTATTTAATTATTGATTAATAATTACTTACCTAAAACTTTATTTGAAAATTACAGTTTTTGTTAGGAAAACCCGCATTTTCCGAGGAAAATTTTCGTCGGAGCAAATAGTGAAAAACATATCTCTATGCAGAATTTAATTGCGGTGAATTTTTATTTGGGTGTTTTTGTTGTAAAGTTAAAATCTTCGGAGTTATAGAGCAATAATTGAAAAAAATACGATTTGTGGGCGCCATTTTGTTTATAAAAAAAGTGGCACACTATCTGCGGACTTTGCATACCTATATTATTAATATATAGGATCTCATAATTCGATTCCAGCAATAAAATTGCTGGTAAATAACTTTTCCATGAATTTTGCTAATTAGCCCAGAGTAATAACAATTTCTCACTTCCGCTAAAAAAAATTATAATTTCATCATTTGTAGTCAATTTAAAAACTTCCACTTCTAGACTTGTTTTTTAGCGATTCAAGATCCAATAACTATTTTTAGCCGAACATATGCTTTTTTACACATTATAACTGTTAAAAAATTGAACAGTTTTGTTTATTCATTTTTTTTTTGTTAGTAAAAGTTGTATACCACCTGTATAGCATATGGCATTCAGGACGAATTTTAACGAATAAAATTGCAACTTTTGTGTGGATTCTGAAAGAATTAATCGAAAATTGGATGTCACATTGAAGATACTGTAAGACTTAGTGGATGGTTATTGGCTATATATATATATATATATATATATATATATATATATATATATATATATATATATATATATATATATATATATATGATCGGTTTAGAACGTCTTGCGGCGTTGTCCGATTCCCAAATTCCATTCCTTCCTATTTTGCCACAAGTCATCCCTGAGGTCTCGCGCGCTCATCGCTTTCCGGATGCCGGTGGTCCAATTAACTTTCGGTCTCCCTCGCTTCCGATGTTCAGGAGGTTGCCATTCCAGACATTGTTTTGGAAGTCTCTCGTCATTCATTCTGTTTACGTGTCCATACCAGATCAGTTGTCTTCTCTCTATATCTTTCATTATTGTTCCTTCTATTCCCATTCGATTTTTAATGTCTTCATTTCTGATATGTTCTCTTCTGGATATACGTAATGACCTTCTGATTGCATCCATTTCCACTACTTCAATTTTGTTTTTGTTTTTTTCTGTAAGCCTCCAAGTTTCAGCATCATATAATAAACTACTCTTAATCATAGTTTCGTAGACATTAAATTTTCTCTTATTCGATATTTGAGTACTCCAAAGAATATTATTGAGACATCGGATTGCTCTTTTTGCTTGTATAATTCTGGAAGTAATTTCTTTGTCATCAGTTCCAGTTTTATCAAATGTTACTCCTAGATATTTATAATCTTGGCAGGCTTTAATTTTTTGATTATTTTCCATAGCAAGATGAATATCGTTCTCTTCTGAACCAACACATAAGTACTTTGTTTTATCTATATTGACGTCCAATCCCCATCTTGAATATTCCTCGACCAACTTACGCATAATGTATTCTATGTCTTCCCTGTCGTTTGCTATTACGACCTGGTCGTCCGCGAACTGGAGCGTGTAGAGGCATGTATTGTTTAGCTCGATGCCCATTCCATTTACTTTCCTCTTCCAACCTTTAAGTGCTGCTGCAACGTAGATTTTAAACAGGGTCGGAGATATGCAACATCCTTGTCTAAGCCCCTTAGTTACTGGAAAGCTGTTAGTAAGTGAGTTTCCTATCTTTACTCGTGAACGTGATCTTTTAATGCATTGGTGAGAGTGTAGCTTACTGGTGAAGCATGTAGAACTTCCCACATCTTATTTAAGGGTATGTTATCATAAGCTTTTTGTAAGTCAACGAATGTCAGGTGCACTTCTCTGTTTCTGGCTGTTTTTTTCTCTATGATTTGTTTTAAACTAAATACGTTGTCTGTACAGGAGCGGCCAGCTCTAAAGCCCCCTTGTTCTTCTTCTTCATATTGGCTATATTCGGACTCTATTAGGTCTCTCAGTATTCTACCATACAGTCTACTGAGTGTGCTGGTCACCGAAATTCCCCTGTAGTTTTCGCAATTTCGCTTATCTCCTTTCTTATGGATGGATGAGATATAAGCCATTTTCCATTCAGGAGGCACTGGATGTCCATTTAAGAATTCGACGAAGACTTTTGTTAGCATTCGAAATAGCTTAGCTGTTACATTTTTAATCAGTTCTGCTGTTATTGGCTATCATGGTGAAATTAGAATCTGCATTGGCAAGAGGCTAATAAATAACGAAATGAAGTTAAAAAAAATTGATCTTTATTCCACATTTGCACGGGACGTCCCATAAATCTTCTTTCAAGGCCTCGGACGAATCAGAAGATGGTATTGCAGTAAATGGCCAACTTATAAACAATATTAGATATGCAGACGATACAGTATTGCTAGCAGAGAGTGCGCAGGGGCTCTAAAGAATGATGGATAATGTTGTAGAAACATGTAACAAAAGAACACCAACATAAACGCTGAGGTTACAATAAGCGACAATAACGTTACCGTTAGAAAGAGTGGATAAAATATGCTATTGGGGCTGCAATATTAAGGATACTTATTATCATAGCTACGAAATAAAAACTCATATTGAAAAAGCCAGAAACTGTTTTAACAGTCTTAGGAAGATTCTCTGCAACTTATCTTTAAGTCTCAATATGTGCATAAGAATTCTTAGATGTTACGTCTTTAGTGTTCTCTTCTACGGAATAGAAAGCCGGAGTCTTACAGAAGATGCCATAAAACGATTAGGGGCATTTGAAATGTGGTACGACATACGATGTTGAGGGTCTCGTAACTCATCACGCAACTAACATAACTATTCTCAAGAGGCTAAGAAAAGAACATATAAATTACTAACACCGTAAAGAACCGAAAAGTAGCTTACTTCGGTTACTGCAATGATAAATACCATGGCCGGATTGAGAGCAAGAGAGGCCCTGGACGTAGACGTATAATATCCTGGCTGGCCAATCTTAGGAAGTGGACTGGTCTAAGGTCAACTGATCTATTTCGAGCCGCCGTAAATAGAATAAGATGGGTCAACGTGGTCACCATCATATCTAGAAGATACGTACCTTTAAAAGAAGTCTTGGGAAAGCACGAAATGGTGATTTCTAAAGAAATATCTGCTCCTGTATAAAATCCGTTTATTTTAATCGATATTTTTGTGTAGATTTCTATATTGGAGAGTGTTAGGTCAAAATTGTAAATATAGTAACTGCTATCTTCTGTAAAACTATTGGATTTGCCCTTCTCCACGTGTTTATTCAAAATTCCAACTGAAGTTCTAAGCTCGTATTCTCACTTTCACATAACCTAATGTTTCTGTTATTTCCTCTATTGTCGTGTTCCTGATTTATTATTCCCCCATTCTCCTAGTTGTTTTTCGTAATTGTTTCTATTCCAGTTTCTCTCCTGGAATCTACCCCTGTTTCCCTAAAAATTGGTCTAACAATTTATCTACAACAGCACTCTATCCTGCTGTATTACTAGAATCTCTTTCCAGTTTTTAGGGATTTTGCTATTATGGTGACAGTTATCAAATAGGTATGTTATTATTGGGATTTTTACTGTCTTCTTTATTTTCAAAAGGTCAGCTATCATACCGTCGCGTCCTGGAGCTTTATTATGTTTTAGCTCTTTTAAAGATCTTTCTATTCCGAATACCTCTATATTTGGTAGTACGTCTGATCTAACGTTTTTTTATTTTTCGTTTGACGTTCTGTAGAATTAAATTATGCAGTGCTAGTCAAAAGTCCGTACCCCCCTCGTATCTTTTGAACGGCTATACCTATAATACTGAAATTTGGAGGGATGAAATAAACGGACGTAAGCTTCTTAACTAGTCATGACAGGTGACGTAATAGTGACAGATGACGTTACAGAGCCACTGTGGCCGATAATTTTAAATGGGACCTTTTGGCAAGTGATATCTCGTTTGAATGGTATTCAAAATACCTATTCAGTCATAATAAAAAAATTTTTGAGTTTAAGTGGATTTTGATTTTGGTAAATAAATTAAATAAATATAATATTGTAGTTTCGCATTTAATTAATAAAAATTCAAATGCCCGCCTATGGCTTTTTTGTCAAAAAAGTTGACGTTTTTCAATTCTCTAGTAGTTTTTACGTCAACGTCAATCTTTTTGACAAGCAATCATAGGCGGAATTTTGAATTTTTATTAATTAAATGCGAAACTACAATTTTATATTTATTTCATTTATTCGTCATAATTAGCTTAAACTCAAACAAAATTAGTATGACTGAATAGGTATTTTTAATACCTTTCAAACGAGGTATCACTTGCCATAAGGTCCCATTTAAAATTATCTGTCACAGTGGCGCTGTAAAGTCATCTGTCACTATTACGTCACCTGTCATGACTAGTTAAGAAGCTTACCTCCGTTTATTTCCTCCCTCTAAATTTCACTATTATAGGAATAACCGTTTAAAAGATACGAGGGGGGGTACGGACTTTTGACTAGCACTGTATAGTAATAAAACCAAATCGAATATTATTTATTATAGTCAACTTGATCAAAAAAATCTAAATGTGTTGATAAATACAGCAGGAAATTTTCGATATTATATAACCAACCACTTACGAATCATATAACACCGTGCACATATTTAATAAAAAATGTAAGTGTATTTATAGACTTATTTTTCCTTGACATTTTCAATGAAAAAAACATGTACCTGCTAGTAAGTATTGTGCAATCACTAGATAATTATCAAAGGAATCTTCAATGGAACGCATTAATTTAGAAAAAATTAAGATTGATAGTGATGGTACGTAACTGATTATGTAAGACCAAGAAAATTGTGGTTTGTTATCTATTATCTACTGTTTCCACCCATTTTACAATACTCAAATGTGAAAACCCTGAATTATCCATGTCTGTCTGTCTGTCAACAGAACTCCTCCGTTATTAGAATATATAGAATGACAAATGAGCTGCCAAATGAGAGCGCTTAACACAAAAATGATAATAAAGGTGGGAAATTTTTACCTCGGACTTCCGGTTCCAGATTTGAAACCGAAAGTTCTATTTAGAGCCGACGAAATAGTACAAGCGATATATTATTCGACGCGCCTTAACAAGAGGAGAAATCATATATAAGTACGCCCTGATTTTATATCACAGGACCGAAAAACATGAAAGGACATTGTAAACGCGGCAAAGCCTCCTGAAGAGTTGTAATGCCATTGATGATGCTTCTAAATGCACTTAAGTTTCTTTTTCGTTTCAGTTAGGGCAGCTCTTTTTTCTTCCGATTTTTTAGCTCGTCGTTGTTGTTTCTTTTACCCTAAGATGGCAGGTCAAAAAAGATCAAATCTTAGATAAAAGGATGGTGTAGATGATGATGCTAAAAATTAGGTGCAGCGAACTGACAATGAATAGGCAAAATGCAGTTGGGAAGATCGAGTCTCTAGTATAGGACTGTAGCACCATTGATGATGATGATGATGATGACTTATTAACACCTAAACAATCCCTTTTTTTTCTTTGTATAGTTTACTATAGTTCAATTTCACCTTGAACAACCTGCATTTTTATTTCAGTGTGCCAAACAGGTTATTCAATGCATGTCAATCGTTGATTTCTCACTAATTTAATCACTTCGCCCATTGTTTACTTTCCCAAAAAACGCATTTGCTTAAGTATACATCGGAATCTATTAAAAGAGTACCGGAACTAGTTGACCGCCTACACGCATTACCGTATTTCTGAAATCGTGTTGATACCTACATTAGTAGCTTTAACAACACGCGTCTACAATTTGGCACGCCTTGTAAAAAAGCAACAAGTGTCTTTGATGTTAGTGTGTCACCTGGTATGCGTACGGCGAAAAGATAAAGCTAGACCAGAGGCGGAACAAGATGGTTTTGACAAGGGATATGTGGATTTGATTCTTGTCAGTGATGTAAAAAACAGAAACTTGACAAAGATTACCAAAAGGGAGATTAAATATCTTCACATCTTCTGCTGATAGAGTTAACAGTAAAATATTTAAAACCCCAGTAGAGGTTATTCTAGGTAAGGGAGCGTTCAAGTATTACGTAACGCAGGTTAGGGGGGGGATAAAAAATCTTCAAAAATTGCGTTACGCAATAGTTAAACGCCCATTACAGTGCGTTTCGTAGGGGTGAAGGGGGGTCAAAACTCTTCAAAAATCGCGTTACGTAATACTTGAACGCTCCCTAACAACAGATATATAAAATTATTATGTAAAAACGTACCCATAAGCTCATATCATCATCATCAGTAGCTCGACAACCCTTTTTGGGTCCTGGCTTGTTCTAGGATTTTCCGCCATTGTGTTCTGTTCCTTGCTTTGTTCCTCCAGTGGGTAATCTCAAGTGTTTTCAGATCTTGTTCCACTTGTTCCATGTATCTAACTTTGGGTCTTCCCTTTGACCTTCTCCCTACTGGTGTTTGCTTCATTATATGTTTTGGTGTTTCGTGTTTCGGTCTCCAACATTCGTTCAACATGGCCCATCCAGCGCAGACGTCCGATCTTGATGGATGTTATGACGTCGGGTTCGTTGTATGCTGCGTATAGTTCAAAATTATATCTTCTGCGCCATACGTCATTTTCTTTCACCCCCTTATACAGTATGGTGTAAATGAAAGGAATAAATTCGTTATTTCGTAAACTGGTGACTTTAAGGAAAAATCCCGAAACAGGTCGATTTTTATTTTGAAATTATGATATTTTGGCATATATGTCATACTATTGACGTCATCCATCTGGTCGTGATGACGTAATCGATGATTTTTTTAAATGGGAATAGGGGTCGTTGACTGCCAAAAGTCTTTTGATTGTGAAGCTGGATAAATCTGTGGCCCATTTTAATAGAAGTGAATACACCAATGCACCTGGTGACACTTATTAAAAATCTGTACCAATCCAATATAGCAACAGTATAACTAGATCAGAAGTTCTCAAACCAATTCAAGACCGAGAGAGGTGTTAGGCAAGGATGCGTGTTGTCACCTGACTTATCAACATTTATGGTGAACATGTCATGAGGATGGCTTTAGAAGGATGAGCCGGTGGAGTAACAGTAGCTGGTAGGAAAATCTCCAATTTAAGATTTGATCTCCTGCGAAGAGTTGAGTATGAAAGCAATAAAGTTGGTCTGAAAATCGATAAAGCTAAGGCAAAAATAAGGTGGTCGACAGATTCCACACTATTCAACTGACTAACGTGTTACAGGAATACCAGATAATAAACAGTTTTGTCTATCTCGGCTCTAGTGTAACAAAGGATGTAACAAAGGTGAAGCAGAAGTTCGGAGACGTATTGGTATGGCAAAAAATGCGATGAGTTCCCTAACTAAAGTTTGGAAAGACAGATCTATCTCTCAAAATATCAAGATGAGACTGATGAATGTCCTTGTATCCTCAATATTCTACACTTGGACTCTTCGCGCACGCGAGAACCAAAAAATTGATGCCATTGACATGCGGTTTTGGAACGCTGCACATACATTGGACAACTCATAGGAAAAACATTTCCATTCTAAACCAACTCGAGATTAAAAAAAGGCTGTCCAAAATATGTCTGTAACGACTTCTGCAATTCTTCGGTCACGTAGTTCGCAGATGAGACGATAGTTTGAAGAGATTAATAATTGTTTCTGGAAACGTTCCCTGAAAAAAATCAAGAGGCCGATCATCAACTAGATGGTCCGACCAAATTAAGAATTCAACTGGAAACTCATTCTGCGAAACTCTTAAAGCAGCTGAAGCTGAAGATAGAGACCAATGGAAAAAAAATGTTAGGAAGATTGGAAGAAATCACGATTCTCAGTAATGGGGAAACGACAAGAAAGAGAGACTACATCCTTACTAAGGAGAAAGTAAAGAGGAAGAAGGAGTTGGAAGACTATTTTGTTTATTGAACATGGTCACCCACACCCGTATACTTAGTCTTAAGTTACTTTGTAACGATATGATAACCACGGCAAGCGATGAGCTGGTCTACCAGAGACGACCGTAGAAGTGCCCGTGTTGGCGCATTCCTTCTTCATAACACCGCTGGGGGAAACTGAAGGAGAAGTGGCATCGAGAGCATATTTAAGACGAGCCTGGAGAATGAGAAAATCAGTTGTTGCTAACGTGTTGAATTACCAATAGCTCGATTGGCAGAGATGCACCGTATTTGAAGAGGAACTGTGCCTAGGCGGACGCCACCGTAGTGACGTGGCGTCCACCGTAACCGTTACCGCAGTAGGAGGTAGTAGCGAGGAACGAGTGACTGCGTGTCGCTGTTCAACCGTGCCGCATTGAAGTGAAATGTGGTGTCTCAGTGCCGGGATATATGGCTATGTTGATTTAACGTAGCGAGATTGTTATTGTATATATTGTATTGTTCATCGTATCATTTTAATATTACTATTATGTTCGGATGGCAGTAAGAAGTATAATATTGCTTTTCATTTGCAGAAGATAGAAATATATTTTATTTTTATTCATTTTAAACTGTATATAAGTATCTTAAATATATTTACTTTATTTTTTAACCTGTGTTTTACTGAATCTGTCGTCTTGAAAGAGCTACCCGTTACAACTTGGTATTACATTATGTTCACGAATATCTTGCAATATGTTTTTAATTTCACTTTTCGTTTCACTTCCTGTTTGGACCATGTTTATTATTAAGTTTGTCTTTCCGATTATTGATCGTTTTGCTGATGCTTTCTGAATTGCAATATCAATCGTATAGTGCAAATACCTCGTATATGACTTCTTACATTATTGCACCTCTTTCTCAGTTTTTTACATATTCAACTTTCTAATTAAAACTTTTATTATGCAAAAACCTTCGCGAGGTATGTAAACAATTTTCACTTAGAATTAAAATGACCTAATGAAAGTACTCAAAACCGGATTCGCTAAATATCATTCCACAACACACTTCAACGGCTTCTTGATATGCTGATTCTGACGCTGACAACATTATCACCTCAAGAAAATCGCTACTAGCAGCATTAAACCGCGTTTTTACGAGCACCAAGAGCCAAGAACACGAACGAACACCAAAGTTATTAATTCTAATTGACTTAGATACGTAAACATTAGTTTTTACTATAATTGCTTTTAGTATATTTTACTAAACCAGCTTGGTACAAGGTTACAAATGATGGCTTTCTTTTCTAAAGTTTAAAATATTTTGTTTTTGGAATATACTTATACTCAAATATATTTGGAATATACACTCTCACTACTAAGATTTATATTAAAGAAAATAATCGTTTCGTTTTGATTCAATTCAAGTCTCTTGCCATCCTCTGACACCTGATGTTTCGGAATTTATTCCTTGTCAAAGAGGCTTTGCAAGAAGACTGAATTGGATTTATATTATTACAGAAATGAATATTAAACTGACCAGACTTCTGAGTTGAACCGCGTCGATTTCGCTGTGCCGAGCTTTCGACATCCTCTCTGATGTCTTCCTCAGGACTCCGGGGTCTCAGTCTCCTTGGCTCACGGCGCCGTTAGCGAATCTGAGGTTGTTTAACTTGTTGCCATTAACATTATATGCCATATATTGACCGATTTGTAGTTTGAAGACGTCTTCTAGGGCTAGATTAAAATGTTTTGGCAATATTACGTCTCTTTGTCTAACTCATCTCTTAATGCAGATGGGTAATTGGGGGATGGGGTAAATGGGAATTTGTATTTTCGTCTAGTTGTACTATTATAGCTGCGTTTTCATATATGTATACTATGTATTAGCTGCCTATATCTCCAATCTATTCTGCAATTATTAATAGCTTGTTCTATGGCTCCCATCTCAATACTGTCAAATTTCAAATGTCTTTTCATAGTCTACGAAAGCAAGAAATACGGGTAGTTGGTATTCATTTGCCTTCTCTATCTATGCTCTCGTTGTCAGCAGATGTACTATATGCTTTTCGTAAGCCAACCTATTCTAGGGGTTGGTAATTATCCAGTTTGTAGACCAACCGGTTATTAATAATTCTGATAAAGGGTTTGTACATTTGATTAAGCAACGATAAAGGTCTTTAATTCTTTCACACACATTTCTCCTCTTTTTTGAGTAGGAGTATTACTAGACTCTTGTTCCAATCTTTAGGGATTTTGCTATTATGATACATCTATTACCTAACTCTGTTAGTAGGTATTGGGATTGATACTGCCTCGCTTGTTTTCAAAAGCTCGGCAATTATACCGCCATGCCTTGGAGCATCATTGGAGCTCTTTTTAAAGCTCTTTCTATTTCGAATCGCTTTATATTAATCTATTCTCTAAAGAGATTTACCATAATATTATGTTTATTATATTTCGTAGATAGTGTTTTGCAGGCTTTTGTCTTATTTTGTATTATTTTATATTCCAGCTGTTTCCCACTCGAGAGCTCTTTTAATAATTTCTTCAGAGTATACCTACATTAAAAAATAATGGCGACAATACACATCCCTGTCGGGCCTTTCTTTTAATTTCTTGTCGTAACTCTTCTGGCGTGTGTCCATTAATTCGTATATGTGCCCGCTGGTTATAATGTAGATACGTTATACTTCTAAAAAAAATTTTAAAAAATAAAATGGTTGACAAATATATTTAACAATATATATGACACAGGCATAATTTCCCAAAAATGGCTAGAATCAACTTTTATAAATCTTCCAAAAAAACCCAATGCGAGAAAGTGCGAAGACTATAGAATTATAAGCTTTATGAGTCATTTACTTAAAACATTTCTAAAGGTCATTCACAAACGAATATATCATATTCGTTTATATATTATATATTCACAAACGAATATAATATATTCGTTTGTGAATATGTGTATATTATACAAAGTGCGAGGAACAACTAACAAGAACACAATTCGGATTTCGTGATGCTCTGGGAACACGGGAGGCCCTTTTTGCTGTGCAAGTGCTATTTCAGAGATGCAGGGATGTAAATTGTGATATATACGTATGCTTTATAGATTACCAGAAAGCATTTGACAGAGTAAAACATCAAATTATTAACTCTAATGCATAAAATTGGAATTGACAACAAAGATCTAAGAATTATCAGAAACATTTATTACAATCAAACGGCCAAAATCAAAATAGAAAACCAGTTAACTGATAAAATTGCATTAGAACGAGAAGTACGACAGGGCTGTATTTTATCTCCACTACTATTCAATATTTACTCTGAATGGGTATTTAAGGAAGCTTTAGACGGTTGTGCGAGAGGAGTATTAATAAATGGTGAATGGTTGAATAACATTAGATATGCAGATGACACCGTAGTTTTTGCCGATAATCTGAATGATTTACAGATATTAAAAAATCGTATAACAGAAGTCAGCAACAGATACGGACTAGCTCTTAACATAAAGAAGACCAAATTTATGACAATTAGTAAAAAAGCAATATTAAACGCTCAACTTACAGTCAACCAACAGAATATCGAAAGAGTTGAGCAATATACATATCTGGGTACGAATTTAAATAGCCAGAATTAAATAAACAGAAATTAAACAGCGAATAATAAAAGCGAAAGCACCATACGTTAGAATGAGACCCATTTTCAACAGTCGAGACATATCATTAAAAACAAAATACCGTCTGTTGAAATGCTACATATTCACAGTTCTGCTCTACGGAATGGAAGCTTGGACACTAACTGTTGCATCTATGAATCGGCTCGAAGCTTTCGAAATGTGGTGTTATAGGCGCATCTTACGTATATCCTGGGTTGACCGAATTACTAATGTGGAAGTCCTGCGTAGAATGGGGAAAGAGTGTGAAATTCGCATAACCATCAAAACAAAAAAAATTAGAATATCTAGGACATGTAATGAGAAATCAAGAACGTTACGGCCTTCTCCAACTGATTCTCCAAGGGAAGGTAAATGGTAAAAGAGGACCGGAAAGAAGACGCATTTCCTGGCTTCACAATTTACGAAAGTGGTATAACACCACTACCACTGAACTGTTCCGCGCTGCGGTAAACAAAGTCAAGATAGCCATGATGATCGCCAACATCCGGAACGGATAGGCACTTTAAGAAGAAGATACTTCTAAGGCCATTGTAGTTTATTTGTTTTGTTTTGAAGATACATTATTTATTTATGGCCAACTTTATCGAAAGCATTGTTAGTGTTGTTATGAAATAGACGTACATATTTTGGTTTACATCCAAGCATCACTGGACTAGTACATTGAAGGCAAAAAGAGGTTCTCGGGTACCTACACCCATTAATGTCGATATCAAGTTTTTGGTACATCTTCTTCTTATTCTTTTTTCTCGACTTTCCCCTTTTCAGAGATTGTTCCTTGCTCTTCTTCTCCACTGGTTTCTATCCATCCTGGTATGTTCTTAATAAAACCTTTCTCTCTCAAGTTCTCTGCCACGCAGTCCTTTCATCTTCCCCTCGGTTTTTCTTTACCTCTCTCTCCTCAGTTTGGTGTGTTTGTTCAAATCTTCTTACCTACAAGATGATAATTTTAAAGCTATTTTCTGCAGATACCATACTACGCATTTTTTTAATCACACTGTATATATCACACTACATTATAACATTCAACTAAAATCACTCAAATTATAATCAGTTTATTTAACTTAATTACATTCATGTAATTTTGTCAATTAGGTAATAAAAGTTTTAAAATAAAAAAAAAACAAAATATTTTATGATTTTTTTTGCTTGCTTACATTTAATCGCTACAGCTTTTGCGACTACATACTAGGATTAACAGGTGCTATGCTAATGATTTTACAAATAATTGGCTTCATTCTAATTATTGTTTTATCAAGTTCTTTTTGTCCCTTTTAATAAAAATTTGCAGAATCTTATGATGAAATCAATCATATTAGTTAATGAGACTTGATAATATAACGATTAAAATGAATCAGAATATGTCTGTCGTATTTTTTTATTTTTTTAACTAAAAAATCTAGCTACAGAGACTATAAAAATGACAACACTGAAGAACACAATTTTTTATGGTTTTTATTACAATAGAGGTGGTATTTTTTAAAATAACCATTTTTGGGTCTGAACTGAAACCATAAAAACTCTTTTTGCATAATTCGCTCCAAAGTGCCACCACAAATGATAATTTCACTATGCGTGTGTTGTAAAATATGGGCTTAATTTTTTTTAAAACAAAATATGAAAGATATTCAGAAAATTAGATATTCTACTTAATTTTTCGCATATATCTCAAGAACTATTGGTTTTAGAACAAGTTTTAGAACAAAAAATACACAAAACAGTTAAAAACAGGCTTTTTTGAGTTTATTTCCCATACTAAAATCAAATTTAAGACATGAATTTAAAAAAAAATTAATAATTTTCAAAAGTTAAAAACAAAAACTTCTGGTACTTGAAATTTTTTTGCATTTAGATGAGCATTGAAGTTTATACCTAAACCTATTTTGAAAAATTAAAATACGGCGAAGAGTTGCCGAAATGAAAACCCTAAGAACAATAGTGGAGAAAACAAGAAGAGACAGAGTGAGAAATACAGACATTAGAGAGCAATTTAAAATTCAAGACATTGTAAGATGGGGAATGCAACGCAAGAAGATGTGGTACACCATGATGTAAGACGAATGGATGAGAATAGACTCCCAAAAATTGCCCTAGAAAACAACCCGCCCGATTCAAGACCCCCCGGAAGACCACCAAAAAGATGGAGGGATAGTTGGCAATCTACCTCCCAGGAAATTAACCAGACGCAGCTTCAGAATTAAACAGATCGAATGATCTTCAAGAAGTAAAAGAAGAAGAAGAAAATACGGCGATTAGAAGAGCCTAGAAAATTTTTAAAAAAATTGTTTTTAGGCTTATAAGCAATTTGAATAACTTCATCAATTGTTAATGAATTTTAATTTTTAAAACGGATTTTAAAAGTGCTTTGAAAAACGCTTTAAAAGAAAGAAAAAAATAGATCATTTTTTCACTACTTACTTCCGGAGTTATGATCGGTCAAATTTGACTGGCATTTACAACAATAGTACCAAGGTTTGAGGTCTGTTTTTTTTTATAAAAACCTATATTATACGAATCATTAATTTGGTACAATCTTATGTAAAATTCAATATCAAAACTTTTATGTCTGATACAAAATTGTCCTAAAATTGTCCAGTGGTTCTTAACATATATGCGAAAAAAGAACGAATAATATCGAATTTTTTAAATTTATTTCATATTTTGTTTAATAAAACGTTAAGCCGGAAATTTACAACTAACATATAGTGAAATCATCCTTTTCTAGTGATATATTGGGCCGATTTATCCAAAAACCTGCGTATATATGCTTCATACCCAACTTAAAACATATACTACTGCCTGGACTAATAGTTAAATAATAACCATTGTGTCAATGTTTCGGCAATGACCCACTTGCCATTATCAGGTCAGATTAGTTCTGTTTTTTTAGATGTTGAAAAGTAGCTGATCTCTTTTGATTTCCTTTTTTGAATGAATAAAAAGGTTAATAATTATTAACGATCAATAATATACGTCTCTGTAGGTGATTGTACATTGTAAATTGTAAATTATTTTCTATCTTTTATAAATAAAACTTACACTTTCCCTCCTTCCCTATAGATGTCACCACAGTTCTTCTGGTGGACAGTCGCGGGAGGTCATCTTTTGGAAAATTCCTAAACGTAAAACCCGACCTCGGCCTTATCACCTCTACAGCCCGTACCTTTATACAAGAAGGTGTTACTACGGAGTACGCCACACAAGTACTAGGTACCACCCTCGACAATGGACGATTATACGCTCATTTACTTACGAAAAGTTCTAGGGTACTATACGACGATTCTCCTTCGAAGGTTCACGAGCCTCTGAACAAAAAATGGACCATCAACGAGAATGCCTTAAACGTGAAGCCTTTTATCAACAATGTAGACTATATTTCTCCTAGTCATGCAGAGGAATCTGTATTGTATACCACCAGAATATCAAATAGCAACAGTGAAGAGACACCTGCTCCTCAATTCGTAGACATCAAAAATACAGAAGAAGAAATACTAAAAGAAGCTCCTTCAAACAACTACAGAGTTCCATTCGAAGAACTAAAAAAGAATTCAGCGTCACAATCTAATGTCAAAGTCTTTAAAATTAGTCCTGAAATTCCAGACATCACTCACGAAAATATCATCAACCACAAAGAACTTAACGAAAAGTTAATCATACGAAACAATTTTACACCATCTAAAGTAAAACCATGGGACAATTTACCAACGTTTACAGTCAGGAATGAATTCTCGCCATCAGGTCTCTCATTTCTGGGAGATTTGCCTGATTTTGAAGCTCGAACTGAAAGATCTAAGCTCACTACACCTGCTGAAAGGAAAGCAAAACTTTTGTTCAAAGCCGGATTAACTAAACCTAATGCTAGAGACCTGACTTCAATCACTTACACTGGTTTTGCCGACTTTACCACCACCGTTGGTGATACTGTTATAATATTCTCGCCACACACTACAGAAAAAGTTAAGGATGCTGTCAAACCTACTAGGCTGTTACCACCTAAAATTAAATCTTCGATTCAACCAACAACTACGTTACTAGCACCTCCGCTAATAACCAAAGTTACTACATTTTTATCACAAGAACCTCCAATGGAAACAAAAACATTCAAAGGTCCAGAACTAGAAATGAAAACAACGTTACCTACTATGGTTATTGATAAAACAGACCGAATTAGGGATCCAAAAAGTCAAATAGTTGACGAACATGTAGATATGGATGCTAAGTCTGCTGTTTTGGCGCACGAACAAGGCAAAGAAACCACCCAAGTGTTTTCACCAGATGTTATCCAACCATCTGAGACACAAATATCTATGCTATCTACGCCGTCTGAAGAAGACATTGCTAAGATATTTGCATCACTGCAAGCATTACAAAAACAATCAACTCAAAGTTTAGACTCAGTTGTACCTTCCATCGAAAGTAGCATCGATGAAAGCAAGATACAAACTACAGGAGGAGCAACTACTATCTTCTTTGACGACGACGTGATAGAAAGTACGTCAGTCTTCCCCACAGAAACATCAGTAACACTACAAGAAGAAAAGGTAACTACAGAATCAGCCGAAACTTTACCAACAACGATAGATGATGAAGAATCTACAAGTGAAAACTTGTTAACTACTGAAACTGACTTAACGACCGAACCAATAAAACTAACCACTCCTGAGAATGAAGTCGACGTAATTTGTACAGATGGAAGCCAGGTCCTAGCTACAACTGCTTACAAAACTTTAACCTACCTTACCACGTTCTTTATTCCTGCAGACGACAGTACCACCACCTCTGTCAAATCAAATGAAGTTGTTTCAACAGAAATTGGTTTCCAAACTAGAGCTTGCCAAGATATTGCACCAAGTTTACCAGTTACAACTCCTTCTGCGAGCCAATCTCCAACTACCACCGAAGAAATTATTACTACTCAAGAACAAAAAGTAGAAACCACCATTGATGCTGAAACAGAAAGAACAGAGACGACAACAACCGAACAGGAAATTACTACAGCAAAACATATCGAAACTACAACTGCTGAAGTTACAACCGAAGAACATACAGTCACCGAATCTGTTACAGAAGCTACAGAAACTACAACTGAAGATGGTGACGAATTAGAAATTATTTACAAAACCTTGTACACCACTTACACTTATCTTACAACATATTTCCAAGAATCTACCTCATCTATATCTAGCAGAACAGTAGTCACAACCAACGTAGTCACATCCACTTTGGATCCCAAAATGGAAAGCACAATTGACTCACTAGAAGGTATCATGGATAGGGATGAGAGTTCTAGCTCTAAATACAAAACAAAAACAGTATCATTTGAAGATCTAGCTAATATAACACCTACTAGCACTATACCTGTTAGTCCAACTGTTAGTGTTCTTGACGACGATGTAGAACAAGAATCTACACCTTCGTTAGATGACACAAAAGTAAATGCTGTAGGTGTTAAAACGTATTATACAACATACACATATTTCACAACTATCTTTGTCGATGGTGAAACCGAGATCTCCAGTAGGACAGAAGTTTATACTAACTACGTAACACCTTCCATACTGGCAACTGCTTCATTAAAAGATTTAGAAACTACCAAATTAGCAAACTTTTCTGAAGATGACGATGATGATGAAGATGAAGACGATGAGGACGACGATGAGGAAAGTTACACGAAGAAAAAGCTTAAACTTTTATCAAAAATAAAGCCTGAGAGTGTCTACAACACTATATCCAGGCAAAAATCTGTAACCACTGAAAGTGGCGTCACTTCTGGTACTGAAGATTCTACCACTACAGAAAATAATGAAATTTCTGACAACGGTCTTGATTTGAGCGAATACGAAACTATCTCTACCATGGTAACTGATGTAAGAAGTTCCACTTCAGAAGGCGACAGAAGAATAATCGACAATTTAGACAAACGTAACGTTCTATTGGATGATCAAATAGTATCTGAATCAAACAATGACTCTGAAATATTACCTTCCCCTACGTTACTACTACAAACCAGTTATACCACATTCACTTACTTCACTACGATGTATCATGGTACTACCTCCAGTAACGTAGTTAGTAGACTAGAAACAGTTACTAATGTAGTTACGCAAACATTAGAGCCCACTCAAATGCCCACCACTGAGGATCCGAATGCACCAGTAACATATTTCACTACATTCACTTACTGGACTACTCTGTACAAAGACGGTACCACAAAAATTACTAGCAGAGAAGAAACAGTTACTAACGTTGAAACTGCGTCCATTAAACCCACCAGTACTTTAGCAGTTATAGTACCCACGGCGACAATTGACTTAACTACATCTTCAACTGAAGTAGAAAGTGTCTATCCAAGTACCGTTGGAGAAGATGCTCTTACAACTTATTAC
Organism: Diabrotica virgifera virgifera; assembly: GCF_917563875.1. Lineage (NCBI taxonomy): Eukaryota > Metazoa > Arthropoda > Insecta > Coleoptera > Chrysomelidae > Diabrotica > Diabrotica virgifera. The sequence continues at coordinate 9,790,182 of NC_065449.1, read as the reverse complement.
ACCACTTACACGTATTATACTACTTCTTATATCGGAGATAGTACTGTTCTGAACAGTAGACTAGAAACAGTTACCAATGTTTTGAACAATACTGCTGATATAGACTCAAACTACATAGGACGAGCCATTGGGTCGTACGATAAAAACAAACTAGCTAGCTCTGACAAGCCTGCTTCCAATATTAGTAGTACTAGTACTATTAAACCAACTGGTTTACTGTCTACTATAGTGAATACAATAGAAAATAACGGTACTACCACAGTCTTATCAACAGATGTTTATGGTACTTACATAGATGGCTTGTACGCTAAAGTACTAGAAAGCTCATCCAGCATCCTTACTAGCGAGATAAAAGCATCACCTGTGAGTGAAACATTGAAGCCCACTGGAGTAGTAAGTATTAATCAAGGAAAAATTGTAGATGCTGAAGGTGTCAGTACTCTATTCTACACAACACAAGCAGTTGGAACGTATATAGATAACTTATATGCTCAGGTAATTGAAAGTACCAGTTCTCTTACTGTTGACGAAGAAAAGAAAGCAGGTTTACCTACAGATTTACCTATTGCTCATAGAACTGGTTTAGTAAGATTAATAGAAGGTTCCATTGTTCAAAACGATACAACCACATACTACGAATCAAAAGTGCTGGGTACTGTTATAGATGGACGGTACGCTCAGATTATAGAAAGTACTTCGAGCTTTTTAGTGGGTCAAAAAAGCTCGATTCAACCTGATTCTGTGACTGGAATTCAGCCGTCCACAACACAAGGACCTGATAAGGATCTTACTGCAACAAAGCTTGTGTCACCTTCTCCCGTAGCAATAGAAGGTTCAATAGAGGATTCCACGAAAATTGATGATGAATCCACGACTGAAGAAAACGAAGAAGAGGAGGAAGATGACAAAGGTAAAGGAAAGTCAAGACTAACATTCCAGTCCAAGAAGAGAACGTTTACTCCAGCAATTAGACCATTTGCTTCGAGGCAGCGCCCATCTTTTGCTCCTAAACGTAAACAATCTGGACAAAGTACAGCAGCTACTATTACAAGAAGTGATTTTACTCCTACAGTGACGGCAGTACCGGCTTCTAAAGCTAATAGATTTGGAGGTAGAAGATCCTCATCGGGAGCAAATACTATCAATCCAACAGCATCTGGTAGCAGAAGATTCTCCAGAACAAAAGGCCCCAGTTCGTCTACTGGTTTTGGTGGTAGACGTAGTAGCTCTTCTAGAATTCAGCCTACAAGCGCATTTGGATCTAGCACCAGAAGAGCTGGGTTAAGATCATCTAGTGGTATTCCCAATCGTTCTAGTTCTTTGTTTGGAGCGAGACCAAGAATAAGACCAACTTTGGCATCTGGATTGGTTCGGTCCCCAAGTTCTAACGTAATAAGTGAGACACCTTCAGATGATGAAAATAGTATTACTACTTTAGTTACTGAAAATCCCGACGAAACAGGTGAAGCAGGTGAAACCACATTGGAACTACAAACCACTACTGAACCTTCTTCTAGACGAAGTCAAAACCCTCTTTTGAAGTTCAGAAGACCCCCACTAGGAAGAACGACTCCAACAAGAAGTGCAAAAGCTAGAACAAGTGCTACTAGGCCTGTAACAACTAGTACTACCACCACAACTACATCAAGACCTAAAACTACTAGAGCTAATAGTTTACTAAACAGAGCTAGATCGAATGGTTTGTTCCCAAGAAGGAACTTATTCACTACTACATCAACAACACCTCCTCCAAAGGAAGAAGATGAACTAGGGGAAGACGATTTAGTTGAAGAAGGAGATGCCGAGGAAGATACTGATTATGAAAGTTCTTTGAGGAATACACAAACCGCTGAACCACCCTCAACAACAACCAAGGCTTCGGTTAGTAGAGGAAGATCATTTAATAACGTTCAAATCAAACCGTTTTTCAGAAAGAGGGCAAAAAGAGATACTTACTCGAGATTTAGGCGACCTACTGCTAAAACTACTTCCACTACAGAAGCTGAAGTAATTGAAGAAAAGACTGAAAAACCGGTAAAGGCTGTCACTAGAGGTAAATATTCTACTCGAAGCAGAACGAAATATTCCACTTCTACTACTACATCGACTACTTCCGCTCCTAGAAAGAGAATATCTCCCAGTAAAGCATCAGCACAAAGCAGGACCCAATTCACATTAAGAGAAAGTGACAAGAGGTCCAATTTTAAAAGACCTACTGCATCTAGTAGGGTAACTAGACCTACCACACCTAAAACTAGTGGAACAAGATATAGAACTAATGAAAATGCTAGAAGAACAAATGTTAACAACAGGCAGACAGCTAGAACTACTGTCAGAAGTAGAGGGAACCAAAGACAGAGACATCCTTCTAATGAATTTGAGCAAGACAATTTTATTCACCCACACAATGATGGTACTATAACAGTTACGCACCAAATACCAACAGAAGTGACAATTCCTGTTGTTAATGGTAAAATAACAGAGTACAAAAATATTATCACAGCAAAATATAGTACTGAAGTCTTGAACCCAAATCAATATTCTACTTCTATTAATGCTCTTGGTAAAGATGTTACGGTTTTACTGAGTGAAAATACCGACATAAACAATGGAGCAACTTTGATAACACACTTCGTGCTTAAAGAAACTCCAACGACGAGCATTACTTTTACACCAACCATCATCAATAGACGTAAAACATCTTTTAGGCATGTACTACCTAGTACCGTGTACGACGTTGAACCTGTGGTGAACACTATTCAGCCAAATCTTGCGCAAGCACCATTGGCGAATATATTGTTATCCCAGTTACTCTTAGGAGGTCTACAGCCACAACCAAATGCTTTGTTAGGATACCCTCCACCAGGATTAGTACCATTAAGTCCTACAACAGAATTAAAGACTCGAACAACGACCTACGTTACTACTGTTACTAGTGAAACATCTACAGTTATACCTTTAACATTCAGAGGTAAAGAAATTCTCACCACGATCATTGATAGTAGTATAAATGTGGTAACAGCAACAGAATTCTTAACGGATACAGTTGTGGTGACACCAACTCTAGGATATCCTCCCCCACAACTCAATACAGCGTTACTCATACCACTTTTACAACAACAGCTGCAACAGCAACAGCAGCAGACTCAACAACAACAGCAATTCCAAAGGCAGGTCCAATTTAATAACAATTTGCCAACACCTGACAATGTCTATAATATAAATGACAATTTAGATGCTGAAAGCTTGTTCCAGGAACAAGAAAGGTTTAATTTAGCTATTGAAGATGAATTTACAGACATCCAAAAGCCAGTGGAAATCGAGGAAGACGTGGAACCTACCACCAAACGAAAGGTTAGCAGGAAAAGTAAAAAAATTAAACCTATTGTGACACCCACAGAACGACCAAAAGAAACGAGTATTGTAACACTATATGTATCTGGACGAACTCCAGGAGAATTTACAACCCTACTATCCACCATTATAATTGACGAAGAAAACAATAGCAGGTCTAAAAGAGAAATTAGAGTAGAACCTTCAAGGATAGTACAAAATGCAATCATAAACGATGGCGAGAGTTTTGACGATTTTATAATGGCTGGTGTTAAGGATGTTCCTCTAGAAACTTCAGAAGTTGCAACTGAAACTGAGAGTCTAGAAAGTATAATAGGGGACGTCCAAAAATATATCACCACTCATGTTCCAGATTCTAGCAAAAACGTAGTGTATGTAAAATCATCTGTGAGATCAGATGATTTTTTAGTCTAAAAGACCTTAGCAGACATACCCCCTTCATGCCAAAGGTCATAGCTTCTCTTAACAAAGGGGGAATTCAACAAAATTCACAAACACATAGATATAAGCGTCAAGTGACACAATTAGGCAGTAACAATTCCAGTAAAAAGAAGAGAAGGGTTGTAAAAAAATTGACAAGGGTACAACTGGTATCGAATGGTACATTAGACGATAGTGATAATCAAAATTTAGAAGGTGATGTTAAAAAGATAAATCAAGAAGCCACAACTAAGAGAAAGCTACGTAGGATAAAAATTAAAAAGAAGAAATTACGACAGAATATTGTCGTGCAGGATGATCAACATTTACAAGAAGCCACTAAGCCCAGAAAAAGAATTGTAGTCACAAAGAAAAGACTACTAACTAGAAACAAATATTCTGATAGTGTATCATACAGTGAAACTGATACACCACTATCTAGTACAAAAACATATCCGTATCAGAATATCAATGAACACACTAGAGGCAATCATGAATATGAGAACACTTCCGAAGAGAACGAAATAGATGACTATTCAGATGATGATGATGATGACAGTGAAGAGAATGAAGATGATGAATATGATGATGATAGAGAAGAAGATGAAAACCATTTAGACTACAGACCAAAATACCTAGACGATGAAGACTACGGAGATGATACAACAGAACAAAACGAGATTGTGACGCTGAAAGAGTCCGATTTTTTCTATACCAATTTTGAAGATGAACCGATAACCACAGCAGATTTAATACCTCCAACGGAGGTATACACTGAGAACCCAACAATATTTACTAATGCCTCAACAGCAACTGAAAGTGTTAAAAATGAATTGACTACAGAGAAAGAAGTGACAACAGAGGAAGAAAAAGGAACTACTTTGATTAATTCTGAGCAAGACAAAGATGTAACGACAGAAAGACAAAATTTACCTATCGAAATAACTTCTGAAACAGATAAAGGCAGCTCTGTGTCAACAACATCTGATGTATCATCAACAGAAGCAACTTCCAAACGCAACTTAGAAGATATCACTGAAGAAATCGAAGACATTAACGACACACCAACTTTCCAAAATATTCCTGAATATGAACCCTATTTCCCAGAACTAATAGAATCACTGGATGCTCCCATTGTCCTCTTCAAAACGACAGTTCTATCTTCTATCGAACTCTTGACTAAAACCGTTGTACAAAGCAGACTCAGGACCTATACTTACGTTATAACGACTAAAGCAGGCGACGAGCAAGTGGTTACTTCCACTACTGAAGTAAAACCTCACACAAAAACGACAGTTACTACCGAATCGATTACACGACTTAAAACATTGACACTCTTAGATATAGACCCAACAAGTACCTTAACCAGTCCACAACAACCTATATCTTCTGTTCTGGATAAATCTCAATCTGTCCAAGGTGAGTTATCTTTTGTATAAAATTTGCTTCATTAAAAAAACTTAATTTGGTTATACACAGCATTTTTCAAAAATGTATAGTATAATTATTCACAAAGAAACACAGTATTATTATAAGCATGAGTAAAATTGTTAAATAGTTTACAATGCGTGCGTCTTAAAACGACACTCTGCGTAGGTTTCTGAGAAAAATCCGGTGAAGTTAAATCTGAAAATTTGAGTGGCTACTTTAGTATTTACCAATCTACTGCAAGGAAAGTTATTGTCGAAGATTTTTTAATTTTTAATAAGATAATAAGATAATACCTAGATGAATAAAATATGGAAAAATGAAGGCATCCCAGAAGATTGGAAAGTGCCACTAATAGTACTCATATACAAAAAAATGCGATAGGAGAGAAGAACTTAACATAGGATAGATAGAGAGGAAGAGAAGAACTTAACATAGGAATTGAAGTAGCAAATATAGAATAAGTTAAAACTTTTACATACTTAGGAATAATAAATAGAGGAAACGATCTCTAGAAGCAGAAATCAATAACAGTAGATAAAACGCTACAATTGTATCATACAATGAACAAAAATTTATATGTAGAAAAGAAATATCACGGAATACAAAAAATAAAGTTTTCACAGCAGTTTATAGGCCTGTTTTAACTTTTGGAAGTGAATCCTGGGTACTAACGGAACAGAAAAAGAACAAGATCTTTAAATAGAAGCTAAAACATCTTTTGAATGCATTATACTCGGGATTTCTTGGGAATTTGCTCGGAAAAAATTAGTAGGTAGGATTTATGCATGTAGGAATTATTTTGTTACCAGTGGCGTAGCAACAATTGGATAAATTTCTGTAAGCTCTGTGCCTCTTTGCTGTATATAACCAAATTGAACTGTGTATTGTATAGAACTTAGATTATTTGACTACTTTTGAAAATCTTTCTTTCATCTCTATTCCAAATTTAACAAAAAATGTAAATATATCTGTAGTATACTTAGAAATTATGTTTTTTGTTACTTTGAATAAAAATTTCTCGGATATGTAGCTGTTATTCAAAATTGTAGTGGGAAAATTATTACTAAAATCAATAGAATGTTAGAAAATTACTATACTTATAGATCATAATTATCTAGTTAGTATAAAAAATGACAAAATTATTTTTTGCCCATAAAACGTTTTTTATGCATTTTAGAGAAAAATAGTTCAAATAAAAGTTGTGGATCTTTTCATTAATTGGCGAGTTCATTAATTTAATTTAATTTCTAAATTAAAATACTTAAACAATTGACCGAAATAATTTAAAAAATCCCTTATTTTTATAGTAATTTAGAAATGTTAATAACTTTGTTTTTTGTATAATGGCATGTAATAAAACTACTTAAAATTATGACAATTTTATATACATAATGGACAAATGGCATCCAATAACAGTTTTTTTACAATATTTTCTTTCCTACTAATTTCACAAGAAAAACATTTATAAGCAAAATTAAATTAAAGAAAATTTCTCACAATTTATGTATTCACAATTTTTTGTAAAATCAATAGTTTTTGGCGTACGAGCGCCTTCAAATATATTTCAATATGCGTTTTGGAAAATTCCAGACCACCTGGAGGTAGACACATATTGTAAAAAAACTGTTGTTAGGAGCCATTTTTTCAATATGGCGGCGCATTCGGCGGAAATCTATAAAATTACCAATTTTCAATAATCCGGAAAAACTTTTCAGGTAATCCCCTTTTTTCATCAAATAACTGAGCTATTACATGTACATCAAACATTTTTCTCGTTTTAAATCTACCGCAGTAAATATTCAAACTTGTAGTGATTCACTAATTTATAAATCCTCAACTCAAATTTAACATAACTTTTGATATTTAGACAACCAAGTTAGAAACTACGATGAAGCTAGGAACCTGGCCACGAGGATTATGTCTAACGGTGTCGAAGTAATAGTAGCTGGAGACAAGACCATCCCGGGGGATAAAGACTATAAGAGGTTACTCACGTCAGGAACGTATAAAGGAGTTACGCTGAAACCTAGTACGTTGAGGGAGAATATGCTGATGATGTTGCCTCAGGATTCGTCAAATGTAAGTATTGGTCAAGTGTTTATATTTTTCGTAAGAATAATAACATAGCCTAATTTTACAATCAATAGATATTACAAGAGAACCAGGAAGTGAAGTATCGAGGTAAAAAAAGAAGAGGAAATAGATGAGATCAAAATTAGAGAAGGTGTTAGACGGGGTAATTATTACTAGAGAAATACCAACAGAATGGCTGAAGTCTGAATTTATTGCACTTCCAAAAAAAACAAGAGCCAAAAAATGCGAATAATGCCATATGATGTCTGATGAGTCATCTCCTAAAATTGTTCTAACCAGTTTGTGTTCATAAATGCTGTTGGTACGAGAGAGGCTTTGGTCTCAATACAAGTCTCATTCCAGAGATACAGAGCATTTGATGAATGGTGAAAATCATGCGTGGAGTGAGGCAAGGCTGTATTTTGTCTCCTCTAATCTTCAATATCTACTCTGAAAGAATTCTCATCGAATCTTTCCACGAAACTGAAAAAGGAATTCCACTAAATGGGTGACTACCGACTAAACAACATCAGGTGTACAGATGACACGATAGTATTTGTGGACAGCCTAGAAGACCTACAAGTCCTTATGAACAAAATCACGTATTATTATCAAGAGTATGGACTAAATATAAAAGTAAAGAAAATAAAGCTTATGATCATTAGCAAGAACAAGATAACAGAAGGTCAACTCTATGTCAACCAAACGTCTGTAGAAAGAGTGACGCATTACAATTACCTCGGCACCATAATAAATGAAGAATGGACCAAAAACCAAGAGATAAGAGAACGGATCGGAAAGGCTAGATCCACCTTCAACTGGATGGGGGATCTTCAAAAGCCACAACCTCTCTCTTGGCATAAAAGTAAGAATGCTCCAATGCTACGTCTCCTCTGTCCTTTTTTATGGTGTTGAATGACTTGGAAAGAAAGTATGTGCAGAAAATTGGAAGCATTTTCGATGTGGCTATATCGGAGAATACTTACAATCCCGTGGAATGATCAGGTCACAAATGAGGAGATTCTCAGAAGAATTGAGAAGAACGGAGAGGTACTGATCATCATCAAATCTCGAAAGTTGATTTTATATGAACGCCTGCAAGCCATCCTGCATGGAAAAATATTTGGAAAGCGAGGTCCAAGAAGAAGAATGTTATTCCACAATGAAGGCAACGCCTAAAGGAACATGCTAAGGCAAAAAACTGATTTTAATTTTTTTTAGGGTTATGGTACTATTGAAGTCGGGGTGTGATGGGTGTATTCTGTATATAGTTCTTTGATTAATTAGGAATATGTCCTTCATCGCTTCACTTTTATTAATTTAAGCTTTCTATTTGTAGATTGACAGTTTGACCTCTTCGTTATATCCCAACCAGTTCATCACGAAGACATGTTTGACAACTTTCACATATTTGACGACGTTCCTAGAGGGCAGCACAACGACAGTGTCTAGTCATGAACAAGTGGTGTCTAATATAGCCACAGAAGAAAGGAATACGGGCAAAATACTTCCAACGCCAGCTGTTGGGGTCACACTTACGCAGGTAAAAATATACTAATTGGCTATATCAATATTAGTGTATAATAATACATTAATTTCTGGACATTTCGGTCGTGATCTGATAGCTCATCCAGGTGTTTCATCCAGAACCTCTTGCTTAAGTTTGACTATCTTATATATAAAAATCAATTGCTGTGCGTTAGTCTCGCTAAAACTCGAGAATGGCTGGACCGATTTGGCTAATTTTGATGTTGAATTATTTGTGGAAGTTCAGGGAAGGTTTATACGGTTTTATATTGTCATTTTAGTAGCCACCAAAATTTTTACAGCTATATGTATAAAATGCTCTTTTTACAGTGTTTGTTGCCATACTCCTCCGAAAGGACTTTACAGATTTTTATGAAATTTGACAGGTATGTTCGGCCGTACTGGGAGTAGGTTTATATCTATATTTTATACCTCTACGTCATAAGGGGGTTACGTATTACGTCATAACTCTAACAATAATGACGTGAAAAATACGAAATTAAGTAGGTGTACTCCTTGCTGAATTTCTAACAGAATCGTACTAAAAGTTTTTCTCTAGCTCGATCGGTGTCCAAAATACAATATCTTAAGCCGTAGAAATATTCTGAGGACAGAAGAAGAACGAGCAACAAATTTCATCGAAGAAAAGTCCAACTGTTAACTTTTGGACTTAAATTGGGCAAAATATGAATTTCCTAATTTTTTGAAACTTTCAAAAAATATCTCTACCGAACTTTTCTGACGAACGGCAAGCAGGAGAGAAGTTCTAAGCACACGAAGAGAAAAAGCAGCAAATTATAAAATTTTATTTATTTTAATTAATTTTGTTTCATTTTATTTAATTTAAGTATTTTATTTATTTTCGTTTATTTTATTTTATTTCATTTTATTAAATTTTAATTATTTTTATTAAATTCTATTTATTTATTTTTTTAATTTTATTATTTTTTTAAATTTATTTATTATTTTTATTTAAGTTTATTCACTTTTATTTCTTTTTATTAACTTTTATTAAATTTTATGAAATTTTGTTTCATTTTATTTAATGATATTTAATTTTAATTTTATTTTATTTTGATTAATCAACACCTATATAATTGGACAACCCCGAACCCAATTATAAATACACGGTTGTTTTGAATGTAAATAAAATAAAGCTGTTATATTCATTATAAGATAAAAAAATTTAAGATTGCAACTGTTGCACTGCAAACTTTATTTTGTTACTTCTAACTAAATTTTATTACTTCAAACTTCATGTGTAATTCATTAAAAATAATAATAAAAACTCATTCACATCGAGCATTTTTTGTTTATTAATTACGAATTCCTTTTGTTTATTAAGTTTATTGTTTACAAAAGTTTGTTTTTATCTATTGAGGCAGTACGAAGTCTGCCGGGTCAGCTAGTTGTTAATATAATATGCTCACTGTCTGCGCATGTATTCCTCTGCAACTTATACAATCAGTCAAGAATCTATATGTTTTCTTTCAATGACAACATGGTCTATTTGGTTTCTCGTTTTCCCATCAGGATAGATCCCGGTTTTTTATGTAAATGGGTTTCAATGAAAATTCTATTAGTTTTTTTTCATTGTCCATACTTTCTTTATGCAGACTTTTAACACCTATTATATTCATATAAATACTCTTTTCTACTTTCGCATTCATATCTCCCACAATTATTGTTATGTGATATTTTAGTACTTTTAGCTCACCGAGTTGTTCATATACCTAGTTCATTTTTTATTTCCATGTCTTTGTCTTCTGTAGGTGCATGTGTGTTAATAATGCTGATTTTCCTATATTTCTTGGGCTATATCTTAATGCTAATTCTCTTTGATACCATAAACCCATCTCCAGGTATCTATTTTGCCCGCTGCTTTTAAAAAGAGTACTTTTCCAACTTTCACTATCTGACTTTCCAGCTACTTGGAATCTTGTAAGGCCATTATTTCTAATTTCTTAATGTTCTTTCCTCGTAGGTACCTCTTACGTTCCATGTTCTCACTTTCAATCCATTTTCAATTTGTTGGTTTCCTTTCTTGCTATCTTCTTTTCCTTCCTCCAAAATCATCCTCCTTATCTTAGCCATGTCGTTACCATTTTTAGCCCCCCTTATTCAGCTTCCTCTTGTTTTAGTTTATATAGCTGCTCCTTCTCTTCATCCCATCTCCATTCTTTGCCGTCTATTATTAACATTTTGTATCCTATTCTTGACATTTTTTCTTTTCTTCTTTCTTCTTGCGCCACTTTGCTTGTTTGTTTCTATATTAGTTTTTCTTTCATTTTTAGGTCATTATTTATGTAAATGCGGTAATTGTTGTTATTTAATTTGCTCTTCTTTTTCAATATCTCTGTTTTTCTATATTGGGATATGGTATCCTAACACAAACAAATTTTATGTCTACCTTATGAATTTCTTACATTTATTTTTTGTAATGTAAGCTATGTTTTGTTATGTATTGCTATGTTTTATTAATTCAGTCTTAAATCAGCTTAAAAATAATTAACCACACATTTTTCTTTTTCAGAATCCCAACTTATCAGTGGGCGTATTCCACACTACATACACCTACCTCAACACCATCCTGGACGGAGACCAACCTCTAGTAGTATCTTCAAAGCACACCGTCACAAACACCATCACAGCACCAGACGACTATTTATCCTTACTGAAAGTATCCGGTACTCTATCTCCTATGAAAGACACCAATACCTACTACAGCACTATTGGTCTAGAAAAAACTCTATACGAAGGAAACAAAACTTCCGTAATGAGCACCAAAGAGGTAGTGACACAAGTTGTTATTACAGAAAGCGTACCACCAAGAGCTACCTCAGTGATGACGTCATATATTGCTTTGGACTTCAAAGACAGTCCTGATGCCTCGTTCGTTACAACGGATGTTGTAAAAACTTACTTCGTCACTTATACTTATTTCAATACTATCAATGAAAACAATGTGCCAACAGTATTCACTAACATATCTGTATCGAGTGACGTGGTCACCGAAAAGTTATATATCATTCCAAAAACTAGCAACAAATTTGATTTTCAAAGTAAAGAGCAAAGGCTAGAAAATAATTTCCAAATTTACACGACAAAATCATATTTGACTACTTTTACCTATTTTACAACTTTATTACAAGAAGAAAATCAAGAAAATCCCACCGTTATTAATTCAAGAACTAGTGTAGTCGAAAATTTGGTATCTGAAACAGTCGATTTAAGTCTTTTAGACAAATCAAATCTAAATGAGATCAGAAACGCAATTGAACAAGGCTTAAAATCGTTAGTACAAACCATTACTCTGTATAATGGAGAAACTTTTGAAATAACGGCTGTAGCTAACGATAAAAATAAAGCAGACGAGAGAATAAATCCTACAAAAGTGTTACCTATAGAAAAAACACAGATGCCTGAAACATTTTCGCTTATTAAAGACGACAATCTTCAACCGGAATCGTCTCCAAGTATAATCACAGGTTCCACCATAGTTTTTATAGATGATGATCCATTTGCTCAATTAGCACCAACTCCAGTACTGAAAAAAACCACTGAAATAAAAACAAATGCTTCTCCTAGTACCATCAAACCTTCTAAAGGACTAAAAAAGAGTAAAAGATCTACAAAAAGTAAAACAAAAGTACAAACAACTTCCATATCACCATCAAAATCCAAAAAACATAACACAGAAACATACAAAGCCAAACCACAAACTGAAGAGAAAAACAAAGACAAGAAAAATACTCCAGCTAAAACTGGAAAACCGATTCAAGAAAACGACTTGCTAGGTTTGGGCTCAATTAATATGGACAGTCTGCAAGCTTTTGCCCCTTTTCTCAACTCCATGGCAGGCTTTATATCAACAAACTTAAAAGCTAACAGAAGAAATGACGTCAATGTAACTACAACCACCACAAAAGTAGATACCAATAAGATTACTAAATTCAAAACGAATCAACCTATCAAAGACCAAGAAACTGAAGCAGATACAAGTAAAGAAGATGCACAAGACGTTCAAAGTAGATCTCCTATATATATCCCGGTGAGAGGTTTAGACGACGAATTTGAGATTGCTGAAAGCCAAAATATAGCGAGTTTTGACTGGGTAGATCCTCCGTTAACGAACAAAAAGATTCAAGAATACCACGCCCACGAAAGTGCCCTGATTAGTCATGGAATACCGATATCTCCAGGTGATATCATCACCACCAACTCCGATGTTATTGTAGGGAAGCCAGGTAGAGTTGGTCCAAGAATTCCGTCTATTCCAGTGCAACAAGTAAGTCAAGAAAACGAGATTCCTATTGGTATGAAGCCTCCTCCTCCAGGTGAACATTGGAAGAAGAATAACCATGAATATAAAAGAATTCCTGTAACGAATAACTTCGAGAAGCCTTCTGAGTATCGACATGAAGATTATTTAGGTCCTCCTCCACCGATAGCACCCTTTGAGTACAATGCGCAGAACGATAAGGTGAACGAAATATCAGGAAATCCTGTTTATGCCAAAAATCAGAAAAACTACGAACCAGTATACCCACAACAACATTACAACGACCAACAGTACAAGTTTAAGGACCAACAACTGCCTGCATTCACACATAACCATCCTGTGTATGCACAAACTTTTAATCATGAACCACCAACTAGGGAAAAACCATTTAACCCTAACACAAAACCGGTGTATAGTTTGCAAGAACCAGTACCCCCAAAACAACATAGTAATAATCGTCCATTGTATGTTCCTGCCGATTACCACGATATTCCAATAAACCAAGGAGAAATACTAACAGGAGCAATTCCTCATGTTCAAATCAAACAGTATGATCCCCCAGATCATCTGCATGTAAACATAAACAATCAACAGCACGTTAACATTGAACCACACCATCATGAAATACCCATAAAACAGTATAATGCTCAAGAACATATGCATATAAACATAAACAATCAACAACACGTTAATATTGAACCACACCATCATGAAATACCCATCAAACTACAAGAAGAAATTCTAACTGGAGGAAAATTGAATAACATCAATGTTAAACCATCAATAATCAACAATGAGCATTTTATATTGCCAGAAGTTATCGAAAGGTCCACAGGTCAACCACTTTTAGTCAACATTCAGCCGAGTCAAGTGGCTTTCGTGAATATACCATACAACAGAACTACAGCATTGATATATGGTGGTTCCACAGAACCCCATAGAAATGGTCAATATTTTGATGATCCTTCACCATATCCACAACCAGAATATTCAGGAATAGAGATAAATGATCCAGTTTTACCAATTGCTTCAATCTACCAACCAGATCTTCCCAATCAAAAGCAAGTGAAAGGTGTGATCAAAGTAGAAAATCAATTGATCAGAAATGAGCCTATAAGTAGCGAGAATCAGAAAGTTAATGTTCATATACAACCAACAAAAATTGAATCGTTTAATATCATTCAGGAAAATCAAGTAGCCAAAACACCTCCTGTTTCCTACGGTTTAGTTCATCACGGTGCTAACATTGACGCACATGTTATCAACCACAATGATATGTTTAGTAGTGTTTTACCTTCAAACGATCAAAACAACAACAGAAAACCTTTTCCTCCAAATCAGAACATAGGAAATAGTGAGATTCCAGTTGATCAGAATGTTATAAACTATAGAAGACCAACACACATACATTCCAGACCAATATACAACCAAGAAGGTGTTGCTGATCCTTTTGCCCACAGATTACCAAATGGGCCAGCTCCGCAAAGTCCCAATAACAAGCACCCACAGTTACAGAAATACAACAATAATAAAAAGAATATTTTGAGGCCAAATTACATATCCCAAAAGCAACAACCTGAGATATCAGAGTTTATGCTCCCACCTACAACACCCAGACTTCAGAATAAACGACCATATGATCAAAAACAAACTAGTAGACCCATTTCTATTCCAGTGGGTCCAGAAAAGCAACAAAGTCCAAAACTACCGCCAGATTTTAAACCTTCCTATCCCATATTTGAGGTGCACTTACCACCAAGTAATGTAAATCACCAACCTGTTCAGCCAATACAGTCTAACCATCCTCAGAAACCTGTTCAGTCGATACAGTCCAACTATCCTCACGAACCTGTTAAAAAAATACAGTCCAACTATCCTCATGAACCTGTTCAAACAATACAGTCCAACTATCCCCATGAACCTGTTCAAACAATACAGTCCAACTATCCCCATGAACCTGTTCAAACAATACAGTCCAACTATCCTCATGAACCTGTTCAACAAATACAGTTCAATCATCCTCATAAACCTGTTCAACCAATTCAGTCGAACTATCATGAGATCAACATGAACCAAGAGGTTGGTAACCATAAAGAAGATGACTTAGAAAATGAAGATGGAGAAGTTGTGCAGGAATCTAATAGCAGACCATTACTTCCTGGAGAAATTCCTCATGAGATAGTCAAAATGCAGTCTAGCTCAACAGAAAGACCTGAATCAAGACCTGTCTTTACCGGACACACGCCATTGAAACTACAAGACCATGCTTCACAAATACCAAAAGAAAAAGTTATATACAATCAAACTACTATAGGTATAGATCTTTTGCATAGCATAAACAACGCTTTTAATGAAGTTAATAATGAAAATATAGACAATTTAAATGCTATTCCAACTCAAGATCAGATAATATATACAATTTCTCAAAAACCTATTGTTTTTAGAGACGAGGTGCCGATACATAACTTTGGTACAACTCAAAAACCTATTGTCTTTAGAGACGAAATACCAATGCATAACTTTGGTACAACTCAAAAACCAGTTCTTATCTTTATCGATGAAGACGAGAAAACCAAAGAAACTTTCTTTAACAAAGAGAACAAAGATAGACCGACTGTAACTTCACTACCTATTAACACGTTTAAAGAAACCTTGTTCTCTTATCCGATCAATAAAGACCGACCAACAGTAACTTCACTTCCTATCAACAGATTTAAAGATTATAACAGGGAAAACCCAAAAGCACCGTTGCAGAATATAAGTCCCTTTAAAGAAAATAACTACAAAGAAAGACCAACAGTTACGTCATTACCCATCAACAACTTTAACGAGTACAATAGAGAAAGACCAGTAACTTCTTCTCAAGGTATAAACCTATATAACGATATCAATCGAGAAAGACCGTCAATTGGTTCTCAACCAATCCATATAAATACAACAAAGAATACCTACAGAGAAAGACCATCTGTTACATCATTACCAATAAATAACAACAGGGAGAAACCTCCATACAATTTTAACTCTTACAAAGACAGTAATCTGGGAAGACCAACATCTACCTCTCAACCTCCGCATACATTCAAAGAAAACACCTACAGAGAAAGACCAACAGTAACCTCACTACCTATAAACAACTTTAAGGAGTACAACAGAGAAAAACCAATTACCTCTCCTTATAATATTAACATCTACAAAGATTATCGTCGTCCAACTGCATCACCTCGACCTGTTACTAACTATAAAGAGTTTAACAACAGACCAGCTGTTACATCGTTGCCTATTGATAAGTTCCAAATATTTAATAACAGAGAAAGACCTCCTATAACATCTATAGCTAGCGATAAAGACCAAATACTGAGAATTGGTACTCAGACGGAAAAACCATTCTCTGGAGTACCATCAAAAACCATATCCTTCAACGAAATTGTCAAAAAGGATGTACTTCTGCCCAAACCAAGTAAGAACGCGAATACACCGCGCACAACTAGTACTCCTCTAAGTACGGTTGATAGGGAATCACAATTTAATACTGGAGAAATACCACTGAATTACAACAACAGTATAAAACAGATAACTGACATGGAAATCATGAAACCTCCACCTCCTCCTCAAGATGTGTCGAAACAACCACCAAACATTTACACTGCAGTACCTACAGACAATCAGCAGCCATTATACACACCAAATATATCAGAAGAAATGGTACCACCACCACCACAACCACCACAAGATACTCAGAAGGTTATTGGTATGGTACCACCTCCACTAACGTCGCCGAAATTACCGCCAACTGTAACGACCCCCAAGTACTCAATGGAAGTAGACGTTCCTAGTACAAAACCAACGACTAGTACTACCACTGAAGTTAACAGACATAGAACCAGAAGGCCATTCACCAGACGTCCCGGTTACAGAACAACAACGACAATAAGTAGTACTAGTAGTACCACCACAACGCCAAGACGAAGACCAGTCTATCCAGGTTACACGAACAAACCTACTGAAGAGACCAAATCAACGACTCCTAAGACAACAATCAGTCCATCCCCATCTATAAAGATTAAACCATCTCTGGAGGTTATTATTGGTAACCCTACTTTAGAATCTGAGCCAACAAAGTCGTCGTCTTCCACAGTAGAATTATCTTCATCAGAAGCTTCGATCTCAACCCAAAAGGTGCTTAGTGAACCAGATCTTTTGGGTATGGAAAGTGGAATACCTGCTGAAAGTATTGATAGTAATAATGTGCCTGATGTTGTAACACCAGGTGTTCATCATGCAGGAAACGAAATAAAAGTTATATTAGATGCAACTACACCTTTACCATCAACGATCAAAACTGTTTACAACGAAACAAAGAGTAAAGTACCTATTCCTACAAGGTATATTACCCATACCAAAACAGCTACAGTAACAATCACTAAAACTACTGTCATAAAGTCTCTTGGAATCCCTTCAACGTTAACGATACTAGTAACAAAAACAGAAAAGATGACCATTGTGGATACTGTAACAGAAGTCCACACGCTTGTTAAACCAACAAGTATTATTGAGACTATTACAACAACTGTAAAACAAGCTAGTTCTTTGTATCCAGATGACGCATATGGTAGTCCATATCCTTCAATTCAAGTGAAACCGACACTTTTGGCACCATTTTTGAATTATAACGATACAGTATATGGAGAAAGCTCAGAAGATAATCTTGAAGACTTTATCATTCACGAAACTGATCCGCCTATACCAAAACAAAAAGAACCACAGGTGCATCCAGAAGATAACGACTCATTTTTAGTGGTAATGACAGATAAAAATACTAAGAGTATTGTTAAAGTACCAGCAAGTTACGAACCTCCCGAAAGAGATGAAGTTATTACCACGAATAAAGATAATAACGTACTCCTTGCAGGAATACTACTTAATCATCCTGAGGAACAACAGGAAAAGGTTTTGGATAGATGCGAACCTGAATGTAAAGCGTCCAGGAATGAATTGTGTCAAAAACTTGGAGGGCATATGAGGTGTATATGCCGTCCTGGGTTTGCCAGAATGTTTCCAGATAGACCTTGCCTACGTAAGTCTTTTATATTTAACCGTATTGCCTTAGAATATTATCACATTATTGTTTTCAGCTACGTATACCTTCGACTTGAAGATAACTCTAGACAGAATCGGGAAAGATCCTCTGCACTTTTACGAGGATTTGAGAAATACTAACTCAACAGAACATTACAAGTTTGTTCAAGCAACTGGTGAAGCCTTGGATAGAATGGTAATGCAATCTGACTTGAGGGACATCTTCCACGGTAAGTTAGTAGTAATGATAGCTAGAAATTGGTTTTGAAGCTGTTCTTTTTCAGAATTTTTTTAAGCTCTCTGTTGTAAGCCAGTTGGCAAATAGTAAATTTTTCATTCCTTATGATACCCATATCAGAATTCTAGAACTCGTTACAGCTTGTACAGGTCTAGTAAACGGGTACCATAGGTTAATGGTGTCACTAGGAAGCCTTGAAAAAGTGTTTATAGCCTGGGATCTAGTCACTCTCGGTCGTGTAAAATAATATTGACTGTTTAGGTTCATTAAGAAATCCTGCTACTGATTCTTAGCTGTTTCCTGTCTGTGTTCAGCAGGACTTCAGCTTCCTTTCTGTAGTTCGTCTTTAGTACTACTTTTTGTTCAAATGCAAATGCTTTAGTTTACCAATGAAATCAAAAATAAGAATTTTTGGAGTAGATTTACATATATTGGATCTTTCTGTCTTTGCTTAGTCATTCAGTGCAAATTTGTATTACCAACTCTTTGTTCTTGTGCCTTATTATTCTTGTCAGTGTTATCTTCTAATTCATTCCCAAATTATGTATTTTGAATGATTCTCCACCAGTAGAAATGAATTCTTCTAAACTTGGAAGTTTTTTACTTGTACCGATAGACAGCTAACATTAAGATCATTATCATCATCATCAACTGCTATTCCATCCATCGTCGAATGTAAGGCTCCCTTAGGTGTGTCCATTCATTTCTGTTTGCTGTTTTTTGTATCCATTCGTAGCCATACATTCGCTTGATATCATCAGTACATCTTGGTTGAGGTCTGCCTCTACTTCTTTTGCTTGCCCTTGGTCACCATTCAAGAAATCACTTAGTCCATTATCACATGTGGACGAAGATCATTATACTAATAGTTATATATTTACCTAATATACTCTTTGCATTAAATTTAAGGTGTCAAAGTTCATACATTCGAACCAGCAACAAAAGGAATAGTCAGCAAATTTCATTTACAACTTTCCGAAAACATCGAGGAGCACAAACTGGAAGACGTACTTAAAACATATCTCCGGAATAACAGCTTCAGTTTGGGCGGTACAGACATCTTTGCCAGTCCACTGATGGAGCTGGAAGCTCACGATTTTAATGAGTGCGCTCACACTAACCTTCACGATTGCTCAGAAAACGCACATTGCTTCAATTTGAAGGGTACCTACTCGTGTAGCTGTAAAGAAGGTGAGAAGCTTAAAAAATTTTACATTTAGCTCAAAATCTACTTCACATAATATTTATTGAAATTGGTTTCACTTTTGACAAAGCCACTCAATGCTATAATAGTGCTTTAGTTATTCATACCTTTGTAATCTTTCAGGTTTTTCGGACATGTCTGAAAATATGCTGTATCCTGGCAGAGTATGTTCTGCTGAGCAAGTTGGGTGCGAAAAATGCAACTACCACGGTACTTGTTACTCCAGAGGAGCTGACGAAGTACTATGCGAGTGCTTCCAATGGTACACTGGACAGTATTGTCACATTAATCTAAAAGGTAACTATTATTCAAACAATTTTATAAAGCTTATCTGCGAAAATATTTTGATCACATTCTTTTCCTTTTTTAGTTTTACTGATAGCTCTGGTGACACTTGGAACCGTACTCTTTGGGCTACTGCTTACCTGTATCATTCTTACATGTGTAAAGGGCAAACCAAGACCTGTAGGAGTAGCGGGAGGAATCAGTATATTACCACAGGGAGCTTCAGCTAGAAGAAATACCTTGGATAGACGAGCGATGATTCAAGACACTAGCTCTGAAGAGGATAACAAGTCAGAAACGTCGCGGTATGTGAAGGTGAGTAACGTTACTTTTAAACACAATTAAGAATGATTCTATAGTATTCAAGGTCTTCCTCAGTATTTTCCTCTTTGCTTGTTGAAGAAAGTACTGAGAAAAATTGGACAAGAATGAAAGATATATTAAAGACCGTTCGAGAAACAAAATTGAGTGCAGTAAAAACAAGAATAAAACAGGTGGACAACAGAAGAAATACTGATACTCATAGATCAAAGACGAGGAGTCAAAAATAAAGATAAAAACGAATACAACAGAATCCACTCACTGATCCACGTTTTAAGATACATAAGATAATGTTTATTTTGTTTTCAGAAACAAAAGCCAGCTCCTCAAAAGAAAGCCTCAAAAGTGTCCCTTCAAGTGGCGGAACGAGGAGAGGGAGGAGCGACTAACCACGGTATTACTTTCGACGACCAGAAAGACAGATCTTTAACTGTCATGATCCCCCGAGCTAAGTACCACCCAGCGCCACATACATCTCCGTTATCTAACTACACCACCTTTGACGTGAGGAAACCTTCAGTGCCGTCTATACCCAACGAAGCCAAGTTGTTGAGTTTCCTGGACGCGGGCCCATGTCCAAGCAAGGTAAGTTTTCAGTAATTTTCAATTTTTTGTTGATTTATTACATATTATATAAAATTCCAGTAAAAAGTGAATTGTACCACCGAAAAATTAAATTTTTCTTGATTACAGTCTGAACCTGTGAGGAAATTCAGCAACGCTCCCAGCGAGTCACTGATAGAGGAAAAACCTAGCTCTAGAAAGACCTCTGGAGCTTTGATTTCAGCTGGATTTGAAGTTTCAGCCACGGTTGTGAACAATATGGGTACTTTGGGTACGACTTGCGGTACTGAAGCGGACAGAAGTGAGAACGCGACGCTTATACAGAAAATCAGCGCGGATTTGTTGTCCAGCACTGGTACTAGGTCGCAATTTAACACTCTGAGGAAATCTTTGGTGTAAGTATTTAATTTTTTATGATTTTGACCTTTTATTGCATTGCTTTTTGCTATTTTTTCTTCAAATTCAACTTCAAAAAGGCAAGTTGGGAAAAGTATGCAGACATACTAGAGTTTGAGCTGCTACGCCTTGAACCAAAATCAAAAAACTATGAAAAATTTGTAGAATTAAAAGTAATAGGAAACTAGCTACAAGCGGCCCAGTGTAGAAAATATTGGAAGAAACTGAGGGAGTCCTATGTCCAGCTATGGCTGAATGGTTATCATGGAACTTGGAATGGTCACCTTTTGAGCGAGAAAAACGATAGTGTTAAATTATATAGATCTGAATGAATAGGGGCATTTAAGTCAGTTTAGAAAAAGTCCAGGAATATATCTACCTAGGCCAAATCCTGAAACTTGACAAAGAGAACCAAAGTGCGGAAATTACTAGGAGAGCAACACTAGCATTAGCAGGATTTGGAAAACTTTGTTGGATACTTGGAACCTCAAAATACCCTAATACTTGAGGAGCAAAGTGTTCAAACAGTGCATCCTTCCTATCATGACATATGGATGTCAAACCTGGACCCTAACCAAGGCAAATATGAATAAACTAGCCACAACAGAAAGAGCAATGTTAGGTATACGACTGTCAGATAAAAAGAAGAACGACTGGGTAATATCAAAACAAAAGTCGAGGACATAACAACAAAAGTTGCCAAACTTAAATGGAGCTTCGCAGGCCACACTGCTAGACAAAAAACTAACGGTGGAATGAAACAATACAAAACTGGAGACCTTACGAAAGTACACGACCGAGAGGAAGACCGCAGATGAGATGGGTTGATGATATTAAAAAGAGTAGCGGAACAAATTGGAAATGTGCTGCTCAGGATCGAGACCGATAGAAGGAGTTGGGAGAGGCCTATGTCCAAACGTGGACGATAGAAGGCTAAGAAGAAGAAGAAGAAGAGGGGCATTTAAACAAGTATATTAATTTTATTTTAATACTCTTCGTATTTTAGGGACGATGATCTGAAGAGTGAAATCCACATGGATAGTGAATCGAATTGGTTGGATATGTTACCAAGAGTAATGTAAGTATTCAATCAGTTCTATTTATTTTAATATTAAGACTTAATATTCTTCTGATCTCACTCTTTTATAATCGTTTGTTGCTTCTTTATTTATTCGTGTGTTTTCTCTTTTTCCTCATCCTCGTCATTATACTACCATATACTGGTCTCTTCCAGGCTTTTCCACAATTTTCAATCTTCTATGAAAGAAGCTTTTCAGTCTTCTATGAAGGAAGTTCTCTTCTCTCATTCAGTTTATCTTAACTATTTTTCAAACATCATCCACCCATAATCTAGTGCTGGTATTCCGATATTTTTCTTCTCCATCAAACTCTTCAGCAACTTATTGATATTGGCTTGGTTGTGTTTGTATTCTGGTGAACACAAACACAACCTTGAAAATCTTGATTTTTCAAGTCAACAATTTAGGGTAATGTGTAAGATATATGATTATTAAAATATTCCAATAATTTTAGGACGGTTTCTGAAGCGAGGTCTTATGACGAAACTACAATTCCACCTCCAATGAAGTGTCTTCGGACAGACTACGATTCAAAACCTTCTTCTCAGCATCCTAACGATGTAAGTATCATTTTTCTATACATAATTCTAGAAATATAATCCAGATCGCCAACAAATCAGGTTACAAAAAAATCCAAACCAAGTTCCCGAAGAAGACGAGAAAATACAAAATAAAACTTAACAAATACTAAATTAAAAACCGAAAAGAAGAAGAAGTGTAGGACGCTCCTTGAAAATATTGACGACGTTTGATGCTGGAGAATCAAGTACCTAATTCATGGAATGTATAAAAAGAAGTTATATACAATAGGGAACTTACATAAAATTTTAAATTCGAAAAAATGTTATAAATCACAACAGAACATAATTTAAAACATGTATCAAAGATAAAAAAAGTTAGACGAAGTAGTTTTCAATCCTAATACAGTCGAACCCGCTTATTAGAATACCTGTTAAAGGAATATCCCGGTTTAAGGAATAGAAATTTGAGGTCACAAAACGTTTTAACTAGGCACATATGATCGGTTATTAGAATATCCCTGTTATAGGAATACTTTTGCTTGGCACGAAGGCTATTCCAATAAGCGGGTTTGACTGTAGTAAATTATTAATATTGAAAATATTAAAAATATTACTAAAAGATTTTTAAATTGAAAACTTATTGGTACACTTTCCTGGTGACACCTCCAAGACTTCTACAATTTGCAAGTCAAATGGATGCTGCAGTGAAGACGAGAGGGAAGGAATTCTACACTATGCAATTCACATCCCCCGTCTGCAGCTGGTAAAGTTCCAACGGAAAAATGCACCTAGTTACTCTACGGAGTAATACGACTATAAAATAAAAATGTATACCATTTTTATTCAGTTGCAATGCGAAGGCAAAACAATCTTACTTTTCAATTAGAATACGGAGTGCAGTCCAGTCCCTTGAATCGCGATTTTCGGCTCTTATTGGAGCCTTCATCGGAAGGAACGTAGGCACTGTTCTCCATATTTTAACTGATTCGTATCGAGAGGTTTTCCCACCCATTGCAACTGAAGTGATGATAGTAGGTGGCTAGCGCCATCTGGCATTGAAAGACGAAGTAGTTTTCAATTCAGTTGCAATGGGTGGGAAAACCTCTCGATACGAATCAGTTAAAATATGGAGAACAGTGCCTACGTTCCTTCCGATGAAGGCTCCAATAAGAGCCGAAAATCGCGATTCAAGGGACTGGACTGCACTCCGTATTCTAACTGAAAAGTAAGATTGTTTTGCCTTCGCATTGCAACTGAATAAAAATGGTATACATTTTTATTTTATAGTCGTATTACTCCGTAGAGTAACTAGGTGCATTTTTCCGTTGGAACTTTACCAGCTGCAGACGGGGGATGTGAATTGCATAGTGTAGAATTCCTTCCCTCTCATCTTCACTGCAGCATCCATTTGACTTGCAAATTGTAGAAGTCTTGGAGGTGTCACCAGGAAAGTGTACCAATAAGTTTTCAATTTAAAAAATCTTTTAGTAATATTTTTAATATTTTCAATATTAATAATTTACTATTAGGATTGAAAACTACTTCGTCTTTCAATGCCAGATGGCGCTAGCCACCTACTATCATCACTTCAGTTGCAATGGGTGGGAAAACCTCTCGATACGAATCAGTTAAAATATGGAGAACAGTGGCTACGTTCCTTCCGATGAAGGCTCCAATAAGAGCCGAAACTCACGATTCAAGGGACTGGACTGCACTCCGTATTCTAATTGAAAAGGAAGATTGTTTTGCCTTCGCATTGCAACTGAATAAAAATGGTATACATTTTTATTTTATAAAAAAAGTTGTTTTTATGTTCCGGTTGGCTCCTAAATACGGTTCTAAATTCAAATTATTGCACTTAGCCCAAAACGCGTCGTGACGTCATCGGATTATTTGTTTACATTCTGTATCAACAAAGTAAACAAAATTGTATATACTTTTAAATTAGACATTATAAACGTCAGTAGAAAATCCAGTTATGTGACGTCACAAGTGTTTTTGACCGTTTGAACTATTCATAGAAAACTTGTACTTTTACAAAATGGTTTTATTTTCCATAGTAAATCTTCTTTCCTTTCCTTCAAAAACTGTATCAAACTTCAATCTCAACAAATTGGTATATATTATTACAATGACATACGATAAATGTCATTAGAATATAAATATTTTTCCCTTATTCCGCGATGATGAGCTGGCCAAATACCCAAGTAGGTGGAGGTCAATAAACTAAAGAAGGAGAAGAAGATTAAACCTAAGTATAACCATAAACACAGCCATATAGTAAAACTATGTGACGTCACGGGTCGTCTGAACTATTTTAAATCGCAGAAGATTTTAAATGTGTATTTCTAAGTTATTATGAGTTTTTGAACATTATTATGTAATAAAAAAATGTGCAAGTTCCCTATTACCTAAACCAACAACCCTAATGCAATATTTAAAAATATGTATATTTTCAGGAGGCAAACACAATGGCCGAAAGAGACTTAGGGTCTACATTTATGCTTCCACACACTCATCTGTATAAACCAGATAGGGTAAGTATTTTACGTAAAACCCTTAAGAAAATAAAATTATGATTTCGTGATTTCCCTAAATGTTATCGGGATGACTAAATTTGAAAAAGGGGTATTTTTAGTCACAAGATGGTAAAAATGGGTAAAATAAAAGGGGTAAGTGATAAAATCTAAGAAACTTTGAGAAAGACCGGATTATTCATTTTCCTTTTCACTTCATATTCTCTAAAGCTCTTTACCTAGCTTATAATTTATTGTCAAAAGTGTCCAATAATTCTCTTAGTACACCAGTTCGCTACAATGAGTGTTCCTACGTTCCAGGTTCCCAGTTCCATGTCCTTATTTTATTTGCCAGGTCGTCATTGTAGAATGCATCCAATTTTCTCGTTATTAAGTGACGTAATCCATATATTTTTAAGAGTACAGTAGTCCATTCTTCCGGTATCATTAACACTGACCTTGCTTTCCACTGGAATTATCTACCACAGTGTTTCTCGAAGTTGCTGAGGTTTCCAGAGTTTACCGGCTTGTAGGCAAGTGGCACTAACAGGGACCATGTCCTATCTTGCAGATTATTGCACCAATTGAACCCTCGGAATTGTTTTTAGGCTACTTTATTCTTTATTCGAATTCCATCCAGAATAAGGTGTCAGACAAGGATGTATACTGTCTCCACAAATTATTTAACACATGCGGGGAGCATATTATGAAAAGAGCGCTTGAAGAATGAGAAAAGGGCATTCCAATAAACGGCCGAAAAATAAACAACCTACGTTTTGCAGATGACACAGCCCTTCTTGCAGATACTCAAGAAGAGTTAGTTGATCTTATACATACGACTGGTTAAAAAAAGTCAAATATTTGGTCTGCATTTAAACATATCAAAGATTATGACAATGGATAAACTACATAAGAATCATCCATACATAACCAGAACTGGCTGGTTTGAGATTGTAAGCTCCTATTTAGGTATATCTGGGATCATTGATTACAAAACACATGGGTCACTACAGGAACAAATACAACGTATGTGATCTAGCAAAACTCGCCGTAGGAAAGGTGGCCAAAATATGGAAGGACTCTCGAAGTTACTGAACTCTAAAAATGAGGTTGATCAACTTTTTATCATTCCCAATACTGACATATGGATGTGAATATTACACCCTTAGACAAGCTGAAGGAAATGTCGTTGCCACCTCCAGGACCACTACCCCCTGAGGCTTGTCTGGAAGCTACAGTCGGCAGCCCCGGCACCAGACTCGGGTGCGGAAGGCCAATAACCTACCCATCTTAAATTTTATATTATTACTGAAACTTTGGTAGAAACAAACCGGACGGATCAAATGTTGACGACTTTGGCATCACCGAAAACACGGACACGATTTGGTTGCTGGAATGTAAAAACACTGTATGAGATTTCTAAACTGGCTCAAGCAGTAAAAGAATTAAACAGATATAAATTAAGCTTTGTTGGTGTATCGGAAGTAAGATGGTTGGGCAATGGTGAACACCATACCCAAACAGGAGAACTTCTATTATATAGTGGTAAAGAAAATGGAAGTCACGAGAGCGGAGTGGGTCTTCTACTCAGTAAACAAGCCAAAAAAAGCCTCATTTCATGGAAACCCATTAATGACAGAATTATGATTGTCAGATTTTATACCAGATACCGTAAGATAACAGTTATTCAGTGCTATGCTCCTACGAACACATCTCTCCTCGAAGATAAAGACATTTTCTACGAACAACTAGAACAAACAACCCAACAAGTAAACAAAGGCGATATCCTAATAGTGATGGGCGATATGAACGCCAAAGTTGGAGAAGATAATATTAATTTAGAAACCGTAATGGGCAAACATGGCCTGGGACTGATGAATGAAAATGGAGAGCGCTTTACAAATTTTTGCTCCAATCACCGTTTAGTTATTGGTGGAACCATCTTCCCACATAAAAATATTCACAAGGTAACATGGACTGCCCCTGGTCATACCAGAGAAAACCAAATAGATCACATCGCCATATCAAAAAGATGGAGATCATCTCTTCTTGATGTACGAAATAAAAGAGGAGCAGACATCGCAAGTGACCACCATCTGTTAATTGGTACCATTAAAATCAAGATGGCAAAAAACAAAAACAAAATCACAAGAAACACCAACAGACCCACATATATATATATATATATATATATATATATATATATATATATATATATATATATATATATATATATATATATATATAATGTTCTTGAACTCCTAAGTGGAGCATAGAGCTTCAGTGAAAACGCGCCATCGGGTTCTATTTTGCGCTAGGGCCTTCACCTCATTCCAAGACTTTCCTTGACTTCTTATCTCGTCCATGATGGATCTTCTCCAAGTTTGTGCTGGGCGACCTCTTTTTCTCTTTCCTTGGGGATTCCACTCTAGGGCATTTTTTGCAATACTGGAACTATCTTTTCGGAGTGTGTGACCTATCCACCCCCACTTTCTGTATTTTATTTCATTTTCTACCCTCTTTTGTTGGGTCAGGTGTAGCAGATCTTCGTTTCTGATGGTGTTTGGCCAGAAAATACGAACAATTCTTCGTAGACATTTGTTAACAAAGACCTGCAATTTGTCTGTAAGGTATTTTGTCACTTTCCAGGTTTCACATCCATAGAGTAGAACAGACATAACATTTGACTGGAATATTCGGATCTTTGTCCTTGTAGTATATTCTCCAGACCTCCAAACAGGGTTAAGCATGCTGAAAGCTTGTTGAGCTTTTCGTATCCTCATACGAATATCGTCTTCTGTACCTCCGCTTTCTGTTATGACACTTCCAAGGTACGTGAAGTTCTCCACATTTTCAATCTGCTTGTTGTCGATATTAAATAGCGTGTTGCTCCTTGCATTTATTCTCATCCACTTGGTTTTACCAATATTGATTTTTAAACCTATTTTATTGGCCTCAGTGGATAGTGTTTCCAATTGGTCGGCCACATCCTGGAACCTTTGTCCTAACAGGCAGATATCGTCGGCGTATTCCAGATCACTTAGGCGTGTGGTTAACGTCCATTGTATCCCTTTTGTGTCGAAGTCTAGTTTGGAGAGAACATAGTCCAGAGCTATGTTAAACAGAAACGGAGAAAGCACACATCCCTGTCTGACTCCAGTAAGTACGTCAAATTCGTCACTGTTGACCCCATTGTGTGTCACGCTGCACGTCGCCTCAGTGTACAGTGACTTTATAATGGAAATTATTTTATGAGGAATGTTTCTTAGCTCTAAAATTTTCCATATAGCAGCATGAGACAGGCTGTCAAAGGCACGTTCGAAATCGACAAAGACCATGTATAGAGGTGTGTTCCATTCAACCGATTGTTCCATTATTACCCTCACTGTATTAATGTGATCTATGCAGGAAGATTCTGGTCTAAAACCTGCTTGATTCGCTCGAAATTCAACCTTGTTTGTTAATCTTTTATGTATGATGATCGTAAAAATTTTATTTATGACGGTAAGCAAGGTTATTCCTCTCCAATTTTTGCACAGTGTGAGGTTGCCCTTTTTTGGAAGCTTAATAATATTACCTTTTTTCCAGCCCGCTGGAATGCGGTTTGTTTCCCACACCTCTCGGATTATGGGGAGCAAAAGTTCAGCGGTTAGATGCGGGTCAGTTTTAAGTAGTTCGGCAGCAATGTTATCGATTCCCGGGACCTGTTATTTCTCAGAGATTTGATAGCTGTTATTATCTCCATTTTGGAAGGGGACTCGCAAGATATATGCAAGTCTACATTCTGCGGGTTTTCGACAATTTCATCCGCGTTATCCCTGGGCGTGCCTAGCATCTCCTGAAAGTGCTCTTTCCATCTCTCTACTTGATCATCCGTTGTAGTAAGTAATTCACAGACCCACATATAACCTGAACAAATTAAAAACTCTTCCAGGAAAACACATGTTTAGGGAGAAGCTTCAAGTAAAAACAAGAAAACGTGAAGTAAATAGCTGGGAAGATTTGGCAAATGTTCTGACAGAAATAGCTGAAGACAAACTGGGTAAAAAAGAGAAAGATAGAAAGGAATGGATATCAGATGAAACTTGGAATCTTATCGAGGAAAGAAAACAACGAAAAAAAGATATCTTGCAAGCAAGAACTGTAGAAGGAAGAACGAACCGACAACAAGAATATGAAACACTAAATAAAGCAGTTAAAAGGAATGCAAGAAGAGACAAAAGAAGGTGGGCTGAAGAACTGGCAAAACAAGCAGAAACAGCTGCACAACACAACAGGACTAGAGAGCTGTACCAAATTACCAGACGATTAACAAAAAATGGGTCCAACTGTTCGAACATTGTAAGATCCAAGACAGGTGAATTACTTACTACAACGGATGATCAAGTAGAGAGATGGAAAGAGCACTTTCAGGAGATGCTAGGCACGCCCAGGGATAACGCGGATGAAATTGTCGAAAACCCGCAGAATGTAGACTTGCATATATCTTGCGAGTCCCCTTCCAAAATGGAGATAATAACAGCTATCAAATCTCTGAGAAATAACAGGTCCCCGGGAATCGATAACATTGCTGCCGAACTACTTAAAACTGACCCGCATCTAACCGCTGAACTTTTGCTCCCCATAATCCGAGAGGTGTGGGAAACAAACCGCATTCCAGCGGGCTGGAAAAAAGGTAATATTATTAAGCTTCCAAAAAAGGGCAACCTCACACTGTGCAAAAATTGGAGAGGAATAACCTTGCTTACCGTCATAAATAAAATTTTTACGATCATCATACATAAAAGATTAACAAACAAGGTTGAATTTCGAGCGAATCAAGCAGGTTTTAGACCAGAATCTTCCTGCATAGATCACATTAATACAGTGAGGGTAATAATGGAACAATCGGTTGAATGGAACACGCCTCTATACATGGTCTTTGTCGATTTCGAACGTGCCTTTGACAGCCTGTCTCATGCTGCTCTATGGAAAATTTTAGAGCTAAGAAACATTCCTCATAAAATAATTTCCATTATAAAGTCACTGTACACTGAGGCGACGTGCAGCGTGACACACAATGGGGTCAACAGTGACGAATTTGACGTACTTACTGGAGTCAGACAGGGATGTGTGCTTTCGCCGTTTCTGTTTAACATAGCTCTGGACTATGTTCTCTCCAAACTAGACTTCGACACAAAAGGGATACAATGGACGTTAACCACACGCCTAAGTGATATGGAATACGCCGACGATATCTGCCTGTTAGGACAAAGGTTCCAGGATGTGGCCGACCAATTGGAAACACTATCCACTGAGGCCAATAAAATAGGTTTAAAAATCAATATTGGTAAAACCAAGTCGATGAGAATAAATGCAAGGAACAACACGCTATTTAATATCGACAACAAGCAGATTGAAAATGTGGAGAACTTCACGTACCTTGGAAGTGTCATAACAGAAAGCGGAGGTACAGAAGACGATATTCGTATGAGGATACGAAAAGCTCAACAAGCTTTCAGCATGCTTAACCCTGTTTGGAGGTCTGGAGAATATACTACAAGGACAAAGATCCGAATATTCCAGTCAAATGTTATGTCTGTTCTACTCTATGGATGTGAAACCTGGAAAGTAACAAAATACCTTACAGACAAATTGCAGGTCTTTGTTAACAAATGTCTACGAAGAATTGTTCGTATTTTCTGGCCAAACACCATCAGAAACGAAGATCTGCTACACCTGACCCAACAAAAGAGGGTAGAAAATGAAATAAAATACAGAAAGTGGGGGTGGATAGGTCATACACTCCGAAAAGATAGTTGCAGTATTGCAAAAAATGCCCTAGAGTGGAATCCCCAAGGAAAGAGAAAAAGAGGTCGCCCAGCACAAACTTGGAGAAGATCCATCATGGACGAGATAAGAAGTCAAGGAAAGTCTTGGAATGAGGTGAAGGCCCTAGCGCAAAATAGAACCCGATGGCGCGTTTTCACTGAAGCTCTATGCTCCACTTAGGAGTTCAAGAACATTATTTATTTTATATTTAGACAAGCTGAAAGATGCCACTGAAATATTCTGTTGGAGAACAATGTTACGAATTCCGTATATGGGCCACAAGAAATATAATTGAATTTTAAATGTGCTATAGGTTGTCCAGTAAACCTAATCTCCAGAAAAGTCCATCTCCAACAATTAAAATACTTTGGACATGTTAAGAAAGGAGATACGAAAAATATGGAGAGACTTATTATCCAAAGAAAGGAAGAAGATCACTAGGAAGATCCCCAACAAGATGGATCGATCAAATTACACGAATATGCAAAAGATCTAGGCATGAGTTAAGAAGAAATAACATCTTTGGAGACAGACAATACACGACATCACAATGACCACACTCCATCGGGGATTCAGGACTAAAGAAAGAGACTATTTATTAGTACAAATGTTTTAGTGGTTGTATTTTTTATATTTCCAAGTTAAGTTTGTATTTTTGGGAGACTTCATTTAATATTACTATTTTAAAAGAAAAAATGGAAGACAGTTTGTGTTTCATTCCGTTTCAAAGGAGACCATCACCCTCTTACGAATGTTTCACCCTCTTAGGGTTCTTCATAGAGGCTATATGATCTACTCTGAATCAAAAAGGAAGAAAACTGTCTCCCATAAGCAAAATTATACAAATAAGCGCTTTCAGACAGTGCACAGAATCAACTTTCGATGGAATTTTTATCTAGATGAATTGACGGGAGGTGACTGCATATTGTAGAGTCCCTTTCGTGTGTTTTAGTCTTCGTCCCTTTGCTTTGTAAGTTATAAAAAGCTCGGATTGAGGTTGTAACCAGAAAGTAGGTTCCAAGTAGAAAGTCTTTAAACTTCTGGGACTTAACTTCTTTAACCTTTCCGTGGCCGTGCGGGGCAACTTGGTTACCCCAGATGCGGTTTTGTCTTTATAACTTTTCAAAATATTTTTATTTTTTTTTATCCCTCCAGGTAATCTTAGAGAATGTATTACTAAATCGTTTTTTTATAAAAATTATCAAATATAATTTAAATTTTATACTAAAATTGAAATTAACTCCTCGGGGCACACAGTGCCAGAAACCCCTGCCAGAGACGTTTAACAATATACAAGTCGAAGATGCAGCTTTTGTGCCAGGGCACGTGATAGAAAGACTCAAATATCATGTTAGACCAGGGCACATCTGTAAAAATATTAGTACAGTTGGACGTTGAGAGGTGACTCAAAGTTTTTTGTAGAAATTGCTTGAAAATAAATCCAATAATAATACTTGAGTTATCCTCCCTCTCAAAAAGGTCCGGAACATTGTTTAAATAATCAAAATGTAAAAAAAATAAGGAAAATTTCGATTTTTTTCTTCGTTTTTTGATTATAACTTTAAAAGTATTCATTTCCGAGAAAAGTTGCACTGACATAAAAGTTGCATAATTAAATTTGTTACAATATAGAATTGGTTAATAATTTAAAATATAGTCACCCTTGTTGCAAAATAGCAATAATTGGGAAAAAACCATACAAAAACAAGTATTCGCATTTTACGTTTTTCAACCATTTATGCTACACTTAGGACCTTCATATTTCACCCAGAAAAACTTTATGATACAGTAAAATCATACTTTAAATTTCATTAAAGTCGATTCAATAAATTTTGCAAAATAAATTTTGCAATCCAGCTTTCGCAAAAAAAATTACTTTGTTCAAAATGTTACAGGACTGAAAATAAAGCAGATAGCAAGTTGAATTTTTTTTGCGTATAGAAGTGCACTGTACCTTTCATTTGCAATTTTGCAAAAATAAAAACGGTTAACACCACGGCGTCAGGAATTTTCTTAAATAAACATTAATTATTGGTGCTACGTGCAGGACAGCGGATAGTTTGCTCTGATTGGGCATTCCAATGACTTTTGATAATGATTGATACATTTTTACATGATAATGATTTTTATTTTTATTACATTTCGATATAAATAAATAAATTTGTTTATTGCAAAATAAAAACACATACTCTATCCTTTGAAATAACACTTTTATTAGCAAAAACTTTCTTTGTTCATATATTTTAACTTAGAGAATAAAAGTTTATTATTTTTAAACATATGCAATTTTTTAAACAATATTTCACAAACAATAATAAAATTAGTTTGATTTTTGTGGAATTAAAATATTAAAATACAACAAAATATAGAGTAAGAAAATAATATATTAGATAAAGATTGGAAGAAATTTTGGTGGAAATCAACTTGTGTGAATCGAACACCGCTGTCCTGCGCGTAGCACCAAAAATTAATGTTTATTTAAAAAATTTCCTGACGCCGTGATAATTAATCGATTTTAATTTTGCAAATTGCAAATAAAAGGTACAGTACACTTCTAAAAACAGTAAAAAATTCAACTTGCTATCTGCTTTATTTTCAGTCCTGTAACATTTTGAAAAAATGAATTTTTTTTGCGAAAGCTGGATTGCAAAATTTATTTTGCAAAATCTATTGAACCGATCTTAATGAGATTTACAGTATTGTTTTACTGTATCATAAAGCTTTTCTGGGTTAAATATTAAGGTCCTAAGTGTAGCATAAATGCTTGAAAAACGTAAAATGCGAATACGTGTTTTGTATGGTTTTTTCGCAATTATTGCTATTTTGCAACTAGGGTGACTATTTTTTAAATTTTTAACCAATTCTATATTGTAGGAAATTTAATTACGCAACTTTTATGGCAGTACGACTTTTCTCGGAAATGAACACTTTTAAAGTTATAATCAAAAAACGAAGAAAAAAATCGAATTTTTCCTTCATTTTTTGACATTTTAATTATTTAAACAATGTTCCGGACCTTTTTGAGAGGGAGGATAACTCAAATATTATTATTTGATTTATTTTCAAGCAATTTCTGCAAAAAAAATTGAGTCACCTCTCAACGTCCATCTCAAAACAGATGCGCCTTGGACTATGTAGTATATGCAGAAAACCAATTTGTACCATACATCGAGAAGAAAGTAAAACATTTTTATGCCCTGACTGTAAAAATCAGGAATAAAATCAAATTGTAATTACAGGTAAAAATAAAAAAAATGTAAATCTTTTTAATAATAAAAACAAATTATTTCAGTTACTAGTGCCTTATTATATAACTTTCCAAACAATAATGTAAAATTTAAATGAATTATTAAAGTATTTTAGTGGGGTAACATAGTTGCCCCGCACGGCCTGCAGCGTAAATTTTAATAGCACGGTTCCGGAAAGGTTAAAGTTCTGGGACTTATATTACTATTTTTTTATTATTATACTGATTTTAGTAATGTTGGTAATACTAATGATCCGTTTTCTTTTTCAGGGAAGCGATATTTCAGGATTCGAATCGCTTTAGCAAAAACCACACAACAAATTTTGCTACGGTGATCGATTCACTCAAAAAAATGTGCCTTAAAAGTTTCGTGTCAGTGCCTGTGGTATTTTATTTATTTATAAACTGTTTTATTTTATTTTTATCATACAATTGTTTTTAAACTATCCCCTATTGTATAAAATTGTATTTTTATATATAATTTTTACTTTAGCCATAACATGTTTTGACTGTACAAATGTGTGGGGATTTTTGAACAAAAAAAACTACTGGAATTTTAGATTTGAATGTTGAGAGAGGTATAAGTGTAAATATGCCTTGCAAAAATGTTAAAATACTTTCAAAGACAATTTTTAGGTTTTACAATAATTTATTTCCTTGTTAAAACAGATTCAATTTTACGATCATCTGCAGAAATTGTATCAAATTTGGCAAAGTCTAAGGTTTTTCAAATATACTATACTATTCGTATTGATTTGTAGGTTGTTTCTTATATTAAACAACGAAAAACTTATTAGTGAATGATTTTATTCTAAATTTGAAGTAAAATATATCAAAATCTTGTTCCTACTTTTTTTGATGCCTTAAAAGGTCTTACAGATCGATAAAATAAGCCAAAGCATAAATAAATAAAGGAGGGACTGTCCTGGTTTTTCAATACATCCAGAATCATCTCTATAAATAACTCAGTTCCTTCCTGATCATTTGCAGTTGCTCAAGATGCTTTGTAGCTGCATCTTTTTCCTCATCCTTTACAGCTACTTAGAATAATCGATGATCCAACAGTTGTAATCCTTTCGCAACCCAAGCTTTTGCTCAGAACATTTTTAAGCATAAATCTGCTTAAATTTTCTGATCCCTTACAGTTACTTTACAGTGCCCAAAGTAGCATTTCTTTCCTGATCTTCTGTAGCCGTTTAAAACATTTTACAGTTGATTCTGCCTAAATTTCCTGATCCCTTGTAGCTATGTTAAGTAGCCATGTGTCCAAAGATACGCTCTTTTCCTGATCCTTTGTAGCTGCTCAAAACAACTGACGCAGTAGCTGCAAGTCTTTCCTCATCCTTTGCAGCTGCTTAGAATACTTAATCTATGGTAAACAAAGTAGTAATCGTCTCCTAATTTCAAGCAGTTGCTCAGAACATTTTTACGCATAAATCCGTTTAATTTCCTGATCCCTTACCCTCTCCTCCCTTCCTGAACCTAACATATTTAATGATCCGGCTTGAAGGACCATGTTGAGTCGTGGGACGAAACTGGTTAATTAAGTAAATTACGAGCAGTAGAATAAAGTATAAAATGGCAAATAAAGATGTGTATAGTTGGAAATACGAAAACACTGGACTAGACTCTTAAATTGTTAAAAATTTGTAAATAGAAGCGCACTCACTTGTAGTTAATAATCCTTTGCAACTGTTATAGAATGTATAAAAAGTACATATTTCTGATTATTTGCAGTTGCTGCAAACTTGTGATGTACCAAAACAATTATTAACTTTTACAAATTAAAAAAAATGATCTACACATCTCAATTTATGATCTACAATGAAGGGAATATTATTTAGACGTGAAACTATAAAGTTATCTTTGAAAATCTTCTAAAATTCCAGATAGTTTACTTTTTAAATTATATTTCTGATAGAGAAGTAAGAATGAGCGTGTAAATATGGCGTGAATGGTTTTAAAATATTTATATTAAGCATATTCTGGTCCTAATAATAAACATTTTGTATATTCATCAGGCAAGTTGAAGCAAAGTGCCAAAAAGACTAACTGTTTTTGTATATTTCCATATTTTTTTATTAAAATGTTTGTAAAGTAATTAAATAGTATTACAAAGAGCATATTGGAACGTTTTTACGTGTTTTATTTGTAATAATTACTTTCCAGAAATAAAAGTTTTAATTGTTTGTACGGTGTTTTTATACATATAAAATTGTGGTGTTGAATTCCGCTGTTGGTTGAATTCTACTATTCAAAACAGGATACAAATCAGCCAGAAAACTACAGAGGTATCAACTTTTTAAATACTATCCTAAAACTTCTACAAGAACTAATAAATCAGAGGATAATTTTAGCAGATAAATAACAGCTTTTTCGTACTAGGAGATCGTGTACTGATGCAATATTCGTCATAAAGCAAATTACTGAGAAATCACTAGAGAAAGTGTAATAAATAGACCAGCATTTCCGTCTGATTGACTTGGAGAAAGCCTTTGACAGAGTCAGACTCAAAGATGTAATCAATCTTCTGTATAATATAGAATACCCCCTAGATATCATAAAAGCCATTGAAAACATCTACCAAAACAACAAAATGGAAGTCAGAATAGATGGACAACTTACAGAACCTATAGACATAGGCTATAGGCAGCGGACTAAGACAGGGAGACTTATAAACCCAATACCGCCCACTTCTGCAATATCTGCGCTTCCAACGTGGTTAAAAAGGTTTTATTTGAGGGTGTTCAAACCTTCTCCTTTTCTTCTGACTTCATTTACTCCGATTCTGTCTCATAGGCGTAACCAGGGGAGGGTTTTGGGGGTTATAACCCCACCCATTTGGATCTACTTTGAGGTCTATACACTTAACACCATTACTATTCCATACCCTCCACAGACCATCAAGTAGTTGAAGCCCCACCCCCCTTAGGATCATCCTGGTTACACCTCTGTCCTGTCTCAGTTGTTTGATATTTTGCTATTTCTGTAAATATTTCTTCCGATAAGGGGCTTCTGGCGTTATATGCTGCTACTTGCAACGATACAGGCTTTTTGATTCTTCTGATGTTTTTACTACTGTGGCGATACGCTTCAATTACTACTTTTTAAATGGTAATTTTAATTTTTAATAACTTATTCAAAATGAAATAATACGTCCCATTAAAAATTCACATTTAATATACAAACCATATGCATAGAAGGGCGTGTAAAGAAACGAAATATATCTCTATTCAGGTAAAATGCCTTTGCAGTTTTTAAAACACCAGATCTAATAAATTGTTGCCTGTCTGGCCATATGGTAGAACCACATAATGACATATTAGTGTTTGTGGTCTAGTTCAGTAGAGCACAGCGGGCACCCCGTGCGGTCACACCCTATCGCTAAAATAACAAACCCTCTTTCGAGACATTTTCACGTCTTTTTACCGATTGAAATATATTATTGACAGACAGTTTGTTGTTTTTACATTTATTTTAATGTTGTTCTGAAGCTATTTTCTTGTGGCATTTTTATAATCAACTATTTTCAATGGGAAATAAGCCACAATTTTACAAAAAAAAATGATTTTATTAACGTTTCGACGCCCAAGTCGGGTGTCGTTGTCAAAATACAAAATAATACTGACAATAATACAACATTTATTTTAATTTCATTTGATTGTTTCCGTGGACAATAATGTTATTACACGCAACTCAACCACCACGGAACACTACTTTTATTCAGCGAATTTTTACCTCTTCTGTTTTATGCGAAGTCGAAAAGAACTCTCAATTTTCCTGTCTCGTAGTAAAGGGTGGTCGCTTAGACCGCGGTGTACGGTAATTTTAGGCGTAAGATTTTTTGCCAATCCCACACCTTCTGCAAACATTTTCCCTCAATAAAAGGTAAATAAAACACTCTCTCTATGGTCTGTAGCTCCTAAGTGCAGCAAAGGGCGCTTTATAAGTTTCTTAGCCGGTATAGCTGATAGTGGTTGATTGGCTAGGTAGGTACACGCATTCCTTATGTCGCTATTTGCTATGTAGGCATTTCGTCAGGTTTTTTATTTATTATTTCGTTTGTTAATACCGTCCATTCCCTTCTATTTTTAGCTTTATATCTTACTTCTCCCCACCTTAGTCCTACTGATTCGTATTCTTTCTCTTCACATCTCTTCCAAATATTACCTGGCCTCATCTTTTTTCGTTTACCCAATGGCTCATGGGTTCCGCAATAGTATGGGTACTAGAGAGGCATTATTCTCCTTCAACGTGCTGACACAGAGATGTTTGGATGTTAACGGTCCTCTTTACGTCTGTTTTACAGACTACAATAAAGCGTTTGATAAAGTAAAACATGATCGACTCATGGAAATTCTGAAAACTAAAAACCTAGATGAAAGAGATTTAAGTAATAACACACCTCTATTACAATCAGCGAGCAATAGTAAGAATTGAAAAAGAAACATCTGAAGAAATGGAAATTAAGAGAGGAGTCAGGCAAGGCCGCATACTATCACCTCTATTATTTAACGCTTATTCTGAAGAGGTGATGCGAGAAACTTTGGAAGATGAAACAGTCGGCATAAGAGTAAATAGAGTCTCTAACATCAGATATGCAGATGATACAGTAATAATAGCCGATAGTTTACAAGAACCTGCAAAGACTCATGAGTAAAATAGTAAGGTGTAGTAGGGAGTACGGACTCTCTCTCAATATCAAAAAGACGAAATTTACGAAAATTAGTAAAAACAACCATATTAATAACGAAATCTTGATAGTAGAGGGCCAGCAGATCGAAAGAGTAAAAAAGTACACTTACCTAGGAACATTTATAACAAAAAATAATGACTACACTGCAGAAATCAAAGTCAGAAACGAAAAAGCACGTTCTAATTGATGAAAATGGTCCTATGTAGCAAAGATTTAACATTAGCTCTTAAAGTACGCCTAACAAAATGTTACGTATACAGTTACGTATAAGATGAAGTGGAATCATGGACGTTAAATGTAGAGACAATGAGACGACTTAACGCCTTTGAAATGTGGACCTATAGAAGAATTATGAGGGTTTCCTGGGTAGATAGAGTCACGAAGTACTGAGAAGAATAGGTAAAGAGAAGGAAGTTGAACTTTCAATTAAAGAAAGAAAACTACAGTATCTCGGACATGTGATGCGGGGCGAGAAGTATGGCATCCTGCGACTTATAATGCAAGGAAAGATAGGTGGCAGAAGAAGCATCGGAAGAAGACGAATTTCATGGCTGAAGAACCTGAGAGAATAGTTTGGATGCAGCTCATAACAACTATTTATAGCTTCAGCCTCAAAAATTAAAATAGCTATGATGATTGCCAACCTCCGTAGCGGAGATGGCACCTGAAGAAGAATGGCTCGTACCCAAGTCCTTGTTTCGTTACATGGTTTGATATTTCCTAAGCGTGTGACCAACCCATTTCCATTTGCTTTTTATTATAGATTCAAGAACGGGTCCTTGCCTTGTTTTCTTTCATAATTCGCTGTTTGTAAATTTTCGGCGCCAGTATATTTTAAGTATTCTTCTTAGAGATTTGTTTATAAACTTTTGTACCTTAACTATATCTTGTTTAGCGTTTTCAGCACTGCTTCTTGCAGTGCAGGTTTCTTGTTATCTCAGTGGAACTCCAAATTTTGGATAGCGAGTTAAATGCCCATCGAGTTTTAATTATTCTGTTTTGGACGTCTGCTTTTATTTCACCATTTTTCTGTATAACTTCTCCTAGATATATGCATTTTTCTACTTTGGCTTCTTCCTCATCCAACTTAATTTTGTCATTTTCTTCTTCAACCACGAGTATTTCCGTTTTCATGTTTAATTTTAATCCAACTTTGTTAGCTGTGTTTGATAGGTTTTTCAATTTGTTCTCCATATGATGTTTATTTTTTGTCAGCAAGCATACATCAGCCGCGACCTCTAAATCTTCCAGTTTTCTTGTCATATTCCACGTTAATCCCGTTTTTCCATCTTCCTCTTTCGTCATTATCCAGGCCATAATTAATGCAAATAGCATCGGCGACAATACGCATCCCTGCTTGACGCCTGTTTCTATTTTTACGTTTTCTGTTATCCTTCCATTGTAACGTTTAAGTTTTCTGAGTGTAGATTTGAATTCAGTTTTCATCGCTTTAGAGTCTCTATAGGCGTGTTTTTTCTCAGAAACACATGTGTTGCTATCGATAGATGCAATTCCCACGCAAAGTTTGAGCCTTTAATAGCTTTTTGGGTAAAAGATATCGCCTTTGCCCTCTCATAACTCATTTAAGAATTAGGGTTGCTAAGCCCTTTACGAGTGTTAACGAACCTGTTTTTAAACATTTCGCACAGTTTCCCATGATCTTGATTGGTTCAAACCCCACCCCCCATCAACAGACTCCAAACGTCCATAAAAAGAACAAATTCTGAAAAATCGGCGTTATTCTTGTGAGTTGAACTTTGATACAGTGAGTTGAGTTGTCTCAGTCATGTAGTGAACTCTAGTATTTTGTGATATTAAGACCAGCCTGTATTCGTCTGGCAAGTCTTTAAAATACTATTTTCTTCATAGAACACTCGTTGTGAAAAATTAATTTTGTTCATAGGGCTGGTCCCAGTCCCAAGTTATCACCTACCGCTAATATAAGGCGCGTTCCAAGTGACATGAAAACCGTCCTTCGTACTGCCCTCGTCATGCGCATTATAAAAAATGCGTTCCAAGCGAACATGAACGATGATTGGTATCGTACACCGTGTTGTTCCAAGCGATCCATGTACCGCTTCGAAATCGGTAACTGAACGGCCCTTTTGATACATGCCTTCAAGCAGAAACTATTTGCACTGACTTGCGCAGTTAGGATTGTTTTCATTTTTACTGGTCACTGCTATGAGATCAGCTGATGATTCAATAATAGAATAATCCACAATTTACGCTATTAGTACCTGTGAATCTTGATTTCCGTTTGAATAATTATTAATTCTTTTTTTTTTCAAATTAATCTTATACAAATGGATAATTTATTATTATTTTTTTTTCATAGAAGACAACGATTTAATGTCAGATATCGATTCTGGGGAAGATTTTGAAGCTGAAGTGATGTTTAATGAACATGTAAGAAATATTAATTCTTAACCATCTAGCAAACTACTAGTGGTACAGTGGTACTCGTACTGAAAATGGCTCAGGCGCAACTCGAACTTGAAATGGTACACCAATTCGTTCCAAGAGGGTTACGTACCGGTAATCGGTTCGAGATCGAAAGAAGACCGTTCAAGGGCGATTCTGCGCATTAAAACAGTCCAATCGATTTCGTGGCGGTTCAAGGGATCGTACAAATGTGTCGTCTTGGAACGAACCTATGTATTTTTACTACAAAAGCGATATTACGTAGGTCAAAATTTTTGACGTAAGAGAACTGTCAAAACATTAGAATGTGACTTTTCATTATTGCCATGTTTATAATGTTTTGACAGTTCTCTTACGTCAAAATTTTTGACCTACGTAATATCGCTTTTGTAGTAAAAATACTATATCTGGGTCCACGTTACGCTGTGGTCCAAATCTATTTGTTGTCGCTCCTATTATTTCGACTTTGCAGCTGGGTATATGGCCTAGCCTGGCCTGTGGCACGGGTTACCCTCTGACATCTGTTTTAAGTAAGTTACTCATCCTTTACTTACTGAAGAAGCTGGTAGAGATGCCTTTCGCATGTCCAGGGCAAAGACCTTTTTGTTTTTCGTGGAATAAGTTCAATGACTTAAAGTTTTCGCTCAGTTTGTGATAGTGACATTTACGTATATGCAGGTCACTTGTTTTTTTATTTTTAATATTAAAATAAAAGACATTTTCATTAGGTATGTAAATTTTTTTTGAGTATTTATTAGAGTATTACAGATTAACTGTTTATTTTTTTGGTTTCTTAATTTTGTTGTTGGCGATCTTACACTGCATATGTACATATTGTGTAAATATTGAGATTTCGTTGAGAATTTTAATAAATGTTTTATTAGAGTGTACGATGTTGCGTTTTATTTAATTATTATTAACAGCTCAAGACTAGAACATTGGTGTTTTGTCGTAGCAGTGTTGCTAATTTTTCTATTGTTGTGTTATGTTTCGTTAATTATTCCTTTGAGGATTTAGAGGTAAAATCCCAGGCGCCCAATTTCGTTCGTGTATTCAGTATTTCCGTTTTCTTTGAGTCCAAGTGTCAAACCGTCAGTTAATGTTATCTAACCATATTTTGTCTATTACCGTTTCAGTAGCCCTATTAGCATATCATTCTTTATTCATTTAACATCTTTCATTGTAACAGAAGCCCAACCCAAAGAACCACGCCCACATCTCTTCCGACTGAGCAACGTGGCCTTTGTTTCGTCAAAGTAGGCGATTGGACCTTTCCATCTTCGGTCATTCCCTATTCCATCTAAGGATAATATCGTCCTGATCCTTCTGGTTCAGCTTCCATGACCTCTTGTCCATCCGATCGTTATTCCATTATGTTCTATTTTTGCTTGGTATTCTTCATAAAACATTTTGATCAGGTCGACGGAATAAAA
The DNA here is from genome assembly GCF_917563875.1 of Diabrotica virgifera virgifera. Lineage (NCBI taxonomy): Eukaryota > Metazoa > Arthropoda > Insecta > Coleoptera > Chrysomelidae > Diabrotica > Diabrotica virgifera. The sequence goes on along the minus strand of NC_065449.1, from coordinate 9,747,284 downwards.
CACTACCTCATGTAAATAACACATTTATTAAAAGGATCGCAAAACAAAAGGTAAACATATATACTATAAAGCACTTTTATGCCAAGCAAAAATTGACAATGGTAAATACATCAACCGAGTGTTCTCATATTCTGTATTTCAAGTTCTATTTGCCAATATTTTGATATTTCATATCACTATTTATTGATATTACATATTTTAATATATAAAAATATAGTTTTCATGGGTTTCTTATTTGTTGGTTTTTCCCACAACTTCCTCTCTACGTCGTCAATGATAAATTTATACAGTAATAGAGCTCTCAAGTATACGATTCTATTGTGTAGCTTTCACATGTGAGACTATAGAGGTGTTATAATCTATAAAAAAACTTCTTGAAAAAATTTCCATCATGTTTAAATTTCCTCAGATTTTTTACTATTTAGGATATCTGGCAACGCTGTTTAGTCGTGAATGAATACAATTTAAGAATTGCTCAATGACGTGCGATGAAAGTTGTAGAAATTGTATCCTGCAAAGTACTACAAGTTTTTCCATCAATCAGTAAATAGTAACCAACATTTGTGTTATGATTCAGATATAACAGACATATCTGGAATTCAAGGAATCTTCAAAAAAACTATTCTGGTTTACCAGAAACTAACCTCGTACCTCATATACACCCGAAACTGCAAAATTCTTGACAGTTTGTCACAATTTATCTGTGGTAGTAGTACTTCATCTATTGGCAAATAGAACACATGAGTCCACAGTCAGTTTTAAAGCACACAGGGTTTAATAATATACAAAATAAGTTTAAAAATCCTATCTAACTGAACTTAAAACTAGCAACAATGATATTGCTTTTGATTTCACTCTTTTGATCCACAAAGAAATTAAGAAGGATCTTTTTATGCTAAACAGGATAGGCAGAAGTAAGAATCTACACGTGATTGCAATAATTCATCCGTACTTTGTCCGTGTGTGTATAAGAATTTAAATTTTTAGACTTAATATTCCCAGTAAGATGAAATTTATAGAAAATTTTTGCCTAACCTACATTTTCATTATGTGGCAATTTCCTATATTATCTACTATTCCCACTAACATGGCAACGCTGTACGAAAATTCCGTCAAATCAGATATGCGCAATTTACTACTAATTGACCAAGCGTTTCAAAAAAATTAAACTCTTCAATTAAAAAAATAATAATCTAGAAAATCGATTTTTTCCATTATATACTTATTTTTTCGGGCCCAATCATACAATCATCAAAAATAGTGGATAAAGTATAGATGATTTGTTACAATGAGCAAAGAATACCAAACTAGTAATTCTAGATGGGAAAAGCACCTTCAAGTATCTGTTATTGTTTGTGACAGTGTTCCTTAAAAATATTTAGTATAATATCTTCATTCACATCTTACAACCAAAATAATAGCATTTTACATCGAAACCAATTATTCAACTGTCTGTTCAACGCAGTAACCGGTGCTAAAGTACAATTCTTTTCGAGGGAATTTAGGATTTGGTATAGTATTTATAATTTTAGTTGAAACATTTCATTCCGACGCGATTTATAAGAGCAGTTCAATATCACATTTACCGGTAGGTATGAGTATGTTTAACAGTAAATGGTTGAGTTCAATTAGTTACCACTATAAACATCCTGGATTAACCGATAATAGTATAAAAGGCCCGGCTTCAGGTAAAATTTAAATATGTTTTCTGGTAAATTTTCTTTGCTTTATTATGGGAGTACCGTCTAGTCAGTGTTAATTGTCAAAAGACCAACTCTGTCTACCTCGGTTTGCTTATCGCTCCGGGTGGGTTTTAACAATGGGCCAGGTCAGATAAATTTAATAATATTTACGACCGCACTAATTGAACTCAACCATTTACTGTTGAACAAACCATAATCAAGTTGAATGTCAAACGCATTTGAACAATCCCCGTACTTCGTAGTAGAGAGATGAAATAAACAGAGAATAAAAGGTAAAGCCCATCAGATAAATATTGGATCATCAATATTTAACATGCTACTTGGACATTCTATATCGCCGGCGACGGTCAGTGGGTGTACATTACATGTCATGAAAAGATAAAAAACCCTGCTTGACTAGTGTTGACTTATGCCAGTGCTGTACAGCTATTAATATTTAAAAATCCACAAGGAAAAAGTTTTCCTGTAGTTGGCTGTATACCATGTAATACAAAAAAAAACAGTAAAATCCTTTATAAAAGGTATATATATTTAAAATCCCTAAAAAGGCCTACATCAAAATCACATAACTAGTTTTCGACTGGTTTACCAGTCATCATCAGTGCTTACCTAAAATGAATATAACCTGGTAAAATAATGCAAAGATTAATTTTGACTACGGTTAAGAAAAGTTGTAGGTTATACTCACGTGAAGTTTACATGCTAACCACCAAGATATAATATAACAAAAATATGAGGGTCAAAGCTAAACTGAGGGTATATGTTGTGCTTTCTTAATGATACATCCCCCTAGATTATTTAAGACTTTTTACACCTCAGTCACCCCCATTGTGATATCTTTTTCTTTTTAAACTTACACAAAATTCCAACAGCTACCAATAAGTTAAATAAATTCGATAGCTTTAAATCAACACAAAATTGCTTTTTTAAATCTTAGGTCTCTTGACAACAAGATTTGTTTACTGACTTTAGTTCTAGAATACAAACATTTGTGTAATGTGGTTTGCCTATACGCTATGAGCTCGTAGGTAGAGGGGATAATTAAAAATTCGCGAGCGCCAGTAGTGACAAGTCTGTAAGCTTTTACTGGAAATTTGACATAAATGTCAAAGTGATTAATTTAAAACATTGAAATTAAAAACATTAATAGGAAATAATATTAGTTGGTCAAAGCTGTGGTGTATATTTTTACCTTAAATATACTTACGTTTTAAATACTGAATTTAAGTTTTTTTAATATTTCGTAATATGTAATTATAAATTAATCTAAGCGCCATCTACATGATAATTGTGAAAGTATCCGAAGTAAGAAATTAATATTTCATTAATAGAACGTTAAAATGATTAGCAAAATCTTTAAAAAATCGATTACAATTTAATTATTTTTTTGCGTTGTAAATATTAGGCGATAACAATTAAATAATAAATTTAAAAATTACCGGTGAAAGTTGCATTAGTAATCCGCCAGGAGCGACACCAGCGAAGCTCAGAGCGTATACGTGAATACATTTTTAACTACAACATCTAGTTTACTGAATTTTAAATGATAATTTTCACAATGGAGTGTGTTGTTACATCATTTCTAATTTTAACAAGCTGTACACCATAGTCTTTAAATATGACAGGTTAATTTTTCAACTTCCTGTAGAACTGTCATTTCTGTCTTGTCATCGTTCGGAGGTTTCTATCCATTTCATTGTCACTTGCTGCCACACTTCCACCATGTGAACAAGTCAAATCACAGCTCAGATGTTACCTGGGGCATATTAGTAAAAATATTTCAAACATCCAAGCTTAAGTTAGCAATTTCAATCGATGTTTCCTTGACGGATTACTTATACAGGGCTTGACCCTCATATTTTTGTTATATTATATCTTGGTGGTTAGCATGTAAACTCAAGTGAGTATAACCTACAACTTTTCTTAACCGTAGTAAAAATTTCAAAATCTGCATTATTTTACCAGGTTATATTCATTTTAGGTAAGCACTGATGATGACTTTTAAACCAGTCGAAAACTAGTTATGTGATTGTGATGCAGCCCTTTTTAGAGATTTTAAATATGTACCTTTTATAAAGGATTTTACTCTTTTTTTTTCTATTAACATTTGTTTAATATTTTCTATTTTAATGTCCTATTATTATTCATTGACACATAATGTATGAAATTAAATTATTTTTGTTGCTAAGTGTGACATGTTGACAACTTTTTATACACTATGTACTTTATGACCATTTTACATACATTAAAATTGTCATGATAAAATAAATGATGCGCCTATGTCTGTTAATACGATATTCTTTTAATAGGGCTTTTCATCGATTGTCATTTGTTTCGAGCTTCTGTCATGTTGTATAATCTGTGTATAATATTCATATATACAGAATATATAATATATGACAGAAGCTCGAAACAAATGAAAGTCGATTAAAAGCCCTATATTTACCGTCAATCAGTTTGTTTGGGTGTTCCAACCATAGATATAATAACACAATAGATTATGCCAGGTCCGAAAAATAGCGTAACGCGGAGCAATTCGGGTCGGTGGTCTATCTATCTCTCTCTACCGGAGCTTAGCTTTCTCTCTCTAGCATATGATGGCTGCCGCCTCTGTGTCACTGTCGTTCCATTACTCCCACCTCTTGGTAGATACGCTCACACTCGCACGACGAACAAAGATAGCTAGACCACTGTACTTGATATTGGCGTTACACCCCGATGCATTCAGGGCTGGTTGTTCGAACGCTAATCAACATTGATCACTATCAAATACTTAATTACTGTCACAACTGTCAATGTCAACTTTGGTTGGGTTGCCGAAAACATAATTATTGATGACCATTATGAAATTAGTTAATCAATTATGTTAATAATTATTATGTTAATTGACTAACTAATCTCATAATTATAATTAACTATGTTTTCAGCAACCCAACCAGAGTTGACATTGACAGTTGTGACAGTAATTAAATATTTGATAGTGATCAATGTTGATTAGCGTTCGAACAACCGGCCCTAAGTGGCATATCCCTGGCCTGATCTATTGTTGACATATCTCTGGTTCCAACTGACTTTATAAAAACTATTATAGTATTTTTACTACAAAAGCGATATTACGTAGGTCAAAATTTTTGACGTAAGAGAACTGTCAAAACATTAGAATGTGACTTTTCATTATTGACGTGTTTATTATAAACATGGCAATAATGAAAAGTCACATTCTAATGTTTTGACAGTTCTCTTACGTCAAAAATTTTGACCTACGTAATATCGCTTTTGTAGTAAAAATACTATATACGATCTGTGTACGAACACAATAATTATAATCATATGCTTTTTCTCATGAGGTTTTTTCAGTGCGTCACAGTTTTTCGATTTCTTTCTAACGCATTAAATTGTATGTGACAGAAAAAAACGCACGTCGGTGATTACATTTCGTCGGTGACATTTATAACATTTATTCTAGTTGTCAATCGAAAATAAAATAATTTGCGAATTATCTACGAATATAATCTGAACAATTTAAAAGACTATACAAATGAAAGAAAATACCATTTTATAAATGCAATAAACACAATTGATTTGTTTTTAAGCCAAATTGCAAATAAAATGTGACAACTGTCAGATTTAACTAAAATGTCATGTCACTAAAATGTATTCAAGTATATTTAAATGGGAAATAAGCCACAATTTTACCTAAAAATGATTTTATTAACGTTTCGACGCCCAAGTCGGGTGTCGTTGTCAAAATACAAAATAATACTAAATAAATAAAAATGTTGTTGCTTAGTAAAAAATTCTTCTAATAATTTATTTAATCTGACTCATTTATATCGGCAATTCAGACACGTATTATACATTTTAAAGTAGATGACTTTAAAATGATATTGCCAATATTGATGAGTTGCGTTCCTGGGACGACTTTACTAAAAGATAGTTCATTCGATTACATGAAATCAATCCCAACTCAAGAATATCCGCCACAAAAAATCATAGCATGTAATCTGTCTTTAAAAAGACAACCAAATGCAACGGTGGCACTGAAATTCTCGCGTTAGAGATTTCATAGTAAATCACGAGGGAAAACCAGGAAAAACCTCGTGATACTATCCCGACATCGTAAGTATTTGGGTTTACATTTAGTTTACTCTCAAAACTAATACCAAATTCTGACTTGATATTTTAAATTTTAAATAATACTAAAATACTAAATATGTACTAACTTGATATGTTACTGATTTACTAATTGTGGTATTTTCTTTCTATTGACTTCCTCCTTTAATATGGGTAACCACATCCTACTGCATTCTACCGAGGAATTTGCGACACAATTGGTTTCATTTAGCATAATTAGAGCCGCTTCTTTGATTTTTCTCTTTTTACTATCTGCTTCTTTTAGGACTATACTTGAATCTCTCCACTGAACTCTATGTTCATTATCCCATGCGTGTTGATATATTTGAGATCTATCAAATTCTCTATTTTTTATATAAGACTGATGTTCATTTACTCTAACGTCTATTGGTCTTGACGTTTCACCTATATAAAATTGTTCGCATTCACAAGGTATTTTATAAATACAATTCTTTGTTCTTTCTTGTTCACTGTTAGGTTTAGTTTTAGATAGAATAGATCTCAAAGTGTTTGTTGTTTTGAATGTTGTTGATATGTTGAATTTATTTCCTATTGTTTTAAGTTTCTCGGATAGTCCTTTTACATATGGTATTGATATTTTCCTCGTATTATTTCTTGTGAATGTTGTAGGATCCCGTTCTAAGTTGTTCTGTTCCATTCGATCCAATCTTGACAATTCCTTATTTATAAACGATATGGGATAATCATTTTTTAATAAAACAGATGTTAACAATTGTTTTTCTTCTAAAAATGAATTTTCGTTAGAACAAGTAATTTTGGCTCTATCATATAAGGATTTAATGATTCCCTTTTTAACGTTGATGTTATGATTTGATTTGTAATTTAGATATCTGTTGGTGTGTGTTGGTTTTCTATACACTTGAGTCTCATATCAGTCTCGCAATGGGCTCTTCTTTATCTCCATTATTGGCTAATATATTTATGGAGGATTTCGAAACTAATATCATTTCTAAACAAAATTTAAAACCCACAGTATGGTGGAGATATGTAGATGATGTGTTTTCCATATGGCCTCATAGATCGGAATTGTTGGATACGTTCCTGAATATTATAAACGATCAAGAAGAGACAATAAAGTTTACAATGGAAAAGGAATACAATAACACCCTACCTTTCCTCGATGTTTTGGTCTCAAAGAAGGATACTGGATATGAGACTCAAGTGTATAGAAAACCAACACACACCAACAGATATCTAAATTACAAATCAAATCATAACATCAACGTTAAAAAGGGAATCATTAAATCCTTATATGATAGAGCCAAAATTACTTGTTCTAACGAAAATTCATTTTTAGAAGAAAAACAATTGTTAACATCTGTTTTATTAAAAAATGATTATCCCATATCGTTTATAAATAAGGAATTGTCAAGATTGGATCGAATGGAACAGAACAACTTAGAACGGGATCCTACAACATTCACAAGAAATAATACGAGGAAAATATCAATACCATATGTAAAAGGACTATCCGAGAAACTTAAAACAATAGGAAATAAATTCAACATATCAACAACATTCAAAACAACAAACACATTGAGATCTATTCTATCTAAAACTAAACCTAACAGTGAACAAGAAAGAACAAAGAATTGTATTTATAAAATACCTTGTGAATGCGAACAATTTTATATAGGTGAAACGTCAAGACCAATAGACGTTAGAGTAAATGAACATCAGTCTTATATAAAAAATAGAGAATTTGATAGATCTCAAATATGTCAACACGCATGGGATAATGAACATAGAGTTCAGTGGAGAGATTCAAGTATAGTCCTAAAAGAAGCAGATAGTAAAAAGAGAAAAATCAAAGAAGCGGCTCTAATTATGCTAAATGAAACCAATTGTGTCGCAAATTCCTCGGTAGAATGCAGTAGGATGTGGTTACCCATATTAAAGGAGGAAGTCAATAGAAAGAAAATACCACAATTAGTAAATCAGTAACATATCAAGTTAGTACATATTTAGTATTTTAGTATTATTTAAAATTTAAAATATCAAGTCAGAATTTGGTATTAGTTTTGAGAGTAAACTAAATGTAAACCCAAATACTTACGATGTCGGGATAGTTCACGAGGTTTTTCCTGGTTTTCCCTCGTGATTTACTATGAAATCTCTAACGCGAGAATTTCAGTGCCACCGTTGCATTTGGTTGTCTTTTTAAAGACAGATTACATGCTATGATTTTTTGTGGCGGATATTCTTGAGTTGGAATTGATTTCATGTAATCGAATGAACTATCTTTTAGTAAAGTCGTCCCAGGAACGCAACTCATCAATATTGGCAATATCATTTTAAAGTCATCTACTTTAAAATGTATAATACGTGTCTGAATTGCCGATATAAATGAGTCAGATTAAATAAATTATTAGAAGAATTTTTTACTAAGCAACAACATTTTTATTTATTTAGTATTATTTTGTATTTTGACAACGACACCCGACTTGGGCGTCGAAACGTTAATAAAATCATTTTTAGGTAAAATTGTGGCTTATTTCCCATTTAAATATACTTGATTATAAAAATGCCACAAGAAAATAGCTTCAGAACAACTAAAATGTATATTATCACGGACTTACCCACGGTTCTTAGACATTACTACGGTTGCCTAAATCGACTAACCAATGAACATTAAGGGTGAGATTACGTCACGAGAGTTTACTGTCATTTGAATCGTAATATGATTTTTTTCGAATCCTGATAAAACCAAGTATTTTAGAAAAATTTAAACGCAGGATGCAAGATTACATTATTACCGAGGGCGGAAAGCCCCTTAGAATAAACAAGCAGATTCTATTGAATGAAATATTTGAAATTAAATATCACACTTCTCTTTTATTTTCAGCCCTGTAACTTATTAAAATAAACATTATAGAAGTTTTCAGGGACTTTCAGTCCTCGGTAATAATGTAGTCTTTCATTCTGAGTTTAAATTTTTCAAAAATATTTATTAGTTTTCTCAGGATTCGAAAAAAATGAATACAATTAAAACACATTGAGAATTTTGACATGCGTCAAAGTTTTGCATAAACTCAATGTAAAATTCTGAACTGTTGAATTCCAGCTTCCCTAATAATTATTTTACATCAAAAGACATTAGAAACTATTTGAAGAGGATTGAAATCTGTATTGGAAATAACTGTTAAAATTGGTCTACGTAATTAAACATATTCCAAAATTTTGTAAAAATATAATACATTTTAGTTTTCAGCCCAAACTTAGGCCACACACAATGCAATAATGTTCACATTTTTGAACTGTCAATATTTTTATTTTATCATCTATTGTTTAAAAACAATACAGTTGATAAGATACCCTTAGTTGCGGAGAAAGGATTAATAATAAAGATTTTTTTATTCAGTCAGTGGTGTGAGCACTGTCAGTTAAATAGTAACGTGTGGCCTTACTTTTACACGCATACCTATTGTGGCAAATGTATCATATTTTTCAAAATTTTGGAATGCATTTAAATCGTAGAACAATTTTAACTTTTGATTTTAATACAGATTTTAATTCTCTACAAGTATTCTCTCATGACTTTTGATGTAGAATAATTAGGGAAGCAGGAATTCAACAATTCAGAACTTTACATTGAGTTTCTTATGGCTCTTTTTACGATTCGCCACCCGGTATAAGATAAAATGTGTACTATTTGTCTTATTATTTCATAATAACACAAATAATACACATATATACACAATAACATACATTCAATGATCGAAAATAATTTAAAAATATGGGAATGTAAACTCTTGTGACGTAAAGTCAAAAATATAAGTCTCCCCACCACCGTCGGACAAGACAACCGTAATAAAGTCTAATAACCGTGGGACTTACCTTTTTTTCTATCATTTGTGACGCACTGAAAAATGCTCATGAAAAGAAGCATAGTAGCCATACTTTTAAGAGTAAGTTAGAGATGGGATAGACGGTACCCGTTCCCTTTAATGATCCGATCGTAACGATTCTTTAATCACAACCAACTACTTTTAAGAATACTATGACTTAAATTCTCTGACTATAAATTAATACATACAAAATACTGATATAGCTTTTATTTTCTACATTCTTGTGATCTTTTACGTGATAATTCCAGCACCAAATAACCCCAAAAAGAATTGTATATCGTTTTTAGCGATATTATAAGAAGTAATATTAAAACTAGTACCTTTTTCCAAGCTCCAATTTCAAGTAAACGCGAAATATCAAACTAATATAAAAATGCAAGTATTACACTTAAGAATAATTATAACTTAAGAAATAAATACAAAAAATAATACTTAAATAACGTGAGCAACAACATACAGTTCTGTTTATTTACTCGTTTCTGTTCAATATGTATCAATACACAGTTTATTTATCTTCAAATGGCGTTAATACATACAACTCTGGACATTTCCCATTTTATTTGAGGAAGCAAACAATATAGCGCCATCTAGTGGTTTGCGGTGATAACCAGAGTAATCTAACGTTACATTTATACAATTGCTTTATTATTTTTTTGTATAAGTGTTTGAACTATTTTTATTTTTATTTAATTTAACAAAATTAGCTCGTTATTCAAAAATTTATAAAATTAAATTTGAATGTTTACCTCAAATTTTATATTTTCAAAACGTAGTTTCACTTCAAGCCGACAGTGGCGCTAGCGCGCTAGTGGCAACATGCTTCTAGATTTCTGTGGGAGTTGGATGTATTACAGTCAATAGTAATTGTTAAAACTAAACTCCTGGATGTAGTTTTTCTATTTCCAATTTTCCAGGTTTACCTATATTATAAATTCTTAGGTAGAGATGATTTCTGCATCTTCATTTCATGTTTTAACCCCAGTAATGGTTACAATAAAGTTAATAACAATTTCAATTCAGTCGCTAAATAATTTCTGGGTGTAGTTTTTCCCATTGCAAAAATATTTTAAATATGTTAGAGGTGGCACAATTAGTTTCTTTTGGCGATTCGGTTATTTGCTAGGAATCCTCTTCTTAAATTGTTTTGTTTCACCCATTCAAGACTAACACCATCGATTACCGAATACTGTCAAGTTTTAAATACAGTTATTATTCAAATTCAGTATAAAAAATACTTAATTCAATTACTAAATAATTCCGATATGTGATTTTTCTGTCCCATTTTCCATTTGAAATATTCCAATTCCATATGTGAGAGATGGAGAAAGTTGTTCCTTTTGATGATTCGGTTATCTGCTGGGTTTGGGCTCATTTTCTTTGAGAGGTTTAATTTCTATAGAAAAAGACACGCAATATTGTCTATACATTTTATTAACAACCTGAGGAATTTACAAAGTCACAAGGTTAAGCACTATAGCCACTTACGACTTCCAATAAACAATGAATAAGTAAACAGAACTTTCTATAAATATAAAATAAAAATAAACTTAAAATATATAAAGGACTATTTTGGATTACCTTGTTGGATAGACAGACCGGATTATATTCATAACACAATTTACAGTTAAGGCAAAATACTGACTCATTTTTAATAATACATCAGCAAAAAGTTCAAAAAGGTTTTTTTGGTAAATTTCTTTCAAAAAGGTTATACTTATATAAAATAGTATTTGTTGCGGGTAAAAGGCTTAGGATTTAAAAAATACCCTGACTGACTGCTTACCCAGAGGAAACTGAAATAAATAAACAATTATTTGTACATAATCAATAAGTGTAGATTTAAAATAATAAAAATAGTACTAAACTTCATTTGGTATTATAAAGAGGCAGTAATAAAGCACTTTGGTATTAAGAGTGAATAATAACACATAGAATAATTACACTAGTTTACACATTATAGAATAATAACACATTAAATAAAAAATAAACCAAAGGCAATCCTTAATCGGCAAACCTACCCATTTAAACCTATTTCCAAATGTCTTTATTCCTCTGAGCCGCATCTATTTTTATATGGGCCCCCATGTACGAGAAATTCGCCGTGGTTTGTTGACCTTTGGGTTTTCCAGAAAATGCTAAAAGTATGGAACGGCTATAAAAGCAGCTCGTTGGTAAATCACCCCCTCAGTATTGGTTTAGTGCGCACAGTGGTGTTATATCGAAAAGTGAAAGTATCCAAAGTGAAAAATGTCCAAAGTCCAGACACGTGGTTGTGTTAACCCCGCGGATAGTTTTTGTTACATATGTGGTCAGTTTACTCCTAAATCGCAGAAAAGGAAAATTAATAAGAAGACAAAAGTAGCTTACCATAAGTATTTTGGATGTGTTATTGGCGATCAAGATCGGGACTGGGCTCCTCACATATGTTGCCAAACCTGTGCTGCAAATCTAAGTAATTGGTTAAATGGCAAACGCTTTTCTATGCCGTTTGCAGTTCCGATGATTTGGCGGGAACCAGCAAGTCATTTCAACGACTGGTACTTCTGCATGACAAAAGTGTCTGGATTTTCAAGGAAGAGCAAACATAAAATTGAATATCCAGATATTCCGTCAGCAATAAAACCGGTTGTGCATAGCGAAAATTTACCAGTTCCAGAACCACCGGCAAATTGGGAGGAAGATTTAGAAATCTATGACGATAGAAGTGAACCCGATGATGCATCAGAAAGGGGCGATTCCTATTTACCCGAAAGCGACGAAAAAGAACCTCATTTCATCCAACAAGCTGAATTAAATGATTTAGTTCGAGATCTTCACTTGTCCAAAGAACATGCTGAACTCTTAGGTTCTAGATTGAAACAATGGAATTTACTAGCCAGTGGAACCAAAGTTACAACATTTAGGAACCGTAACCAGGAGCTATCCTCGTTTTTCACTATGCAGGATAAAATGTGTGTTTGTGTTAATCCAAATGGGGTTATGGAAAAATTAGGATTTGCACATAACCCAGAAGAATGGCGTTTGTTTATAGATTCTTCTAAATCAAGTCTAAAAGCAGTTCTGCTCCATAATGGCAACAGAAGACCATCTATTCCTCTTGCACATGCAGTTGACATGAAAGAAACACACGAGAGTATGTCGATTATCCTAAATGCAATAAGCTATGCTACATACAAGTGGCAAATATGTGGTGACCTAAAAGTCATCGGATTATTACTTCTTCAGTATTAGGTCTTCAGGGAGGATTTACAGAATTTTACTGTTTTCTTTGTCTTTGGGACAGTAGAGCAACACAGAGCCATTACCAAGATACAGAATGGTCTCCAAGAGATCAATATATTCTAGGTCAAGGTAACATTAAGAATATACCTCTCGTTGATCCACAAAACGTTCTGTTACCTCCGTTACATATTAAACTGGGATCGATTAAAAATTTCGTTAAAGCATTAGATAAAGAAGGACATGCTTTTAAACACCTTAAACAAATTTGTCCTAAATTAAGTGACGCGAAGCTGAAAGAAGGGGTATTTGCTGGACCACAAATCAGAAAACTACTAAGAGATCAACAGTTTGATGAAAAATTAAGTGATATTCAGTTAGCTGCGTGGAGATCTTTCAAAAGAATTGTTTCCGAGTTTTTGGGAAACAAAAAAGTAGAAGATTACCAAAATGTTGTAAAAGAACTACTTAAAAACTACTGCAAAATGGGCTGTCGTATGTCTCTGAAAATACACTTTTTGCACTCCCATTTAAATTTTTTCCAGGAAAATTTGGATGCGGTCAGCGACGAGCAAGGAGAAAGGTTCCACCAGGATATTCTCACAATGGAGCAACGCTACCAGGGAAGATGGGATTCAGCAATGATGGGAGATTACTGTTGTTCCTCACGAGAGAAACTGATACAGATGATAAAAGGAAATCAGCGTTTGCAAAAAATTTGTGTACCAAAGACTTACCATAGTTTTTTATTCTAGTTCTAAAATTGTATATAGAGTATATAAGTATTTTTATAATAAATATTAATATTTCTATAACTCAAAATATATACGTCATGGAAAATTTTGGTGTTTGAATTAGTAATCAGGATGCTTTAAACTTCCCGATACAGCTATTTTAACATCAGTCGCAACTTTTTTTTTCTTTTTTGTTGACTAATGTTACCAACCTGTTGAACAAACTAGATTCCGCAAAGATTATAATAGCACCATGGAACACCTACACTTACACAGTAAGGACACTTACCGAAAAGTGTAACGAATACAATGAACCTCTTCATTTGGCATTTGTGGATTACGATAAGGCATTCGATTCCATAGAACTCTGGGCCGTATTAGACGGAATGAATAACGCAAGGATTGATTCCAAATATAGAATACTCCTAAACTACATATACCACAATGCAAAATAAATGTAGCAGAAGGCCTAACAATCAAAATAAGAACGGAAAGAGGTGTTAGACAGGGAGACACCATATCTCCAAAATTATTTAATCTTGCATTAGAAGATGTGTTCATGAAGTTAAATTGGGAACAACGCGTAATTAAAATCGATGGAATATTTTTAAGCCGCCTAAGATTTTCCGAAGACATAGTACTCATAAGCAACAATACAAAGGAACTGTAGGCAAATTCTATAATTTTCGTTATTATCGCGAAAGCTAAGCTAAACGATAGCGAAGTTGATTTATGTTCATATTCTATAAGGTTATGGCAACATTGCAAATATATGTACAGGAAGTAAAAAAAGAAGAAGTAAATAAAGAAGAAGAGTAACTAGAGAGTTACATGACGTATATAACCACAAGTTTGATTGATTTATTTCCTTGAATAACTATATTTTCAACGAAAACATTTCGTTTATAAATTCGCAAAAGTATGTGTGTTATTGCTTTGCCGCTCCTGCAATACTCAGATCAGATTTATCGATGGATACTTATGTAGTTTTTTCTTCTGAATCCAAATCTGAAAACGGCATTTCGATATTTCTAACCGTCTTCGAGATAATCGATCTCAAAGTCTAAAATGTGACGTCACAATCGTTTTATTTTCTTCCGACACATTACACGTCCAGCTGAAATCGTTGCTATTAAGTAGGCTAGTTTTTTTTTAATCTCGATTTGTTAAGCAACGCATAGGTTATTTACATTTGAGTTTGACACTTCGTGAATGTCAAACAAAATTTTAAATTAAGTATTAATAAAATATTAATGGCATTTGATAGTGAATTTAATTATTATATAAAATAAATAAAATGTTCAAAAATACAATTTGAGTATATTTTAAAAGCAATAATTTATTGACAGCTTTAAAAAAAGTTTAGACGAGTATACGGCCTCCCGTTTATGATAAATGGACTGTTCCATTTGCTATGAAATTAAAATATAGTCGGTTCGCTAAACTTAACACAACTGGCTAATGATTTTAGTAGGTATTTTTTGTTTCTTGCAAATTTTGCCAAAATTGGCAAAATTACTAATTATTTAGTAATTATTAACTAATTAGTAATCATTTTTTTTTTGTCCAATTGGCAAAATTATTGACTAAAATCACTAGCCAGTTGTGTCTGAGTTTAGCGAAACGACAGTATATGAAATAATATTGTTTGGTATAAAAAATTATGGTCTGATATGTGCAAAATTACATCCTTCTAATAGAAAAAAATATTTGAAGATTTTTCTCAAATTATGGATACCAACAACATTTTCATTTATAACTCTTTTATTTTTAATTAGACGAAGAAAAGTTATTCTTCATAAAAAGCTCTTCGTGTTCTAAGATTTATGATGCAAGCATCATATATAAAATTTTATTAATTTTATACGAGGTATATAAAAAATATGAATTTCGATCAAGAGTAAACTACCTTTATAGTTCATAACATTTAAATTAGAATGATATAATTGCACATTAAAACATAATTATTAATTCTAAACTACTTTTCATAATAACAATTTTCCATATTATGAATTAAAATACGTAAATAAACAAAGTTTTCGTTATGATAATGCTCGCATTTTCAGCTTGTTTTATTATATTTTAATAAAAATGTTGCCGGTGCAATTTGTTCTATGTATATGGAGAACTCGAGCGAAGAAACCAACTGCGGATAACACGAGACGAAACGGGTTCCTTCGAGATAGAAGTGACCCATTTGGTTTAACAGATATAAGATTAATTGATATTTTTCGCTTAAACACAGAACTAGTTCGATTCCTTTTTGAGGAGCTACAGGAACGTACAAAATATGGTTTAACAGCATCACGAATTCATTATCAACAAAGAATTCTTGTGGAATCAACAACAACGAACAACCCGCTTGCGCTTGTGTACCACGTGAACATGGTCGACCAATCACTATCGAAAACGAAACGAAACGCGAGCCAAGAGTTATCGCTTTCGCTTTGTAATCGGCTTCGTGAACGGTTTGTCCGATTCTTCCCGAATGAGCTTACAAAATAGCAAACCGTCGGATAACGAACGTAATCGTTTCGCGTTGATCTTATAGAATCGGTCCAGTGATCTGCATGCTGAAAGAACTTAAACGAGAATCTGAGAAAATCGGTTTAAAAATAAATTTAAATAAAACAAAAGTGATGACAAATCAAAATATCACAATCGACTTAGATGGAAGTGAAATCAAAAGTGTCGAAGAGTATACCTAGGTCACACGGTCAAACTAGACAAACAGAATCAAACGGCAGAGATAATTGGAAGAATCCGAATGACTTGGCAACAGTAGGAAGACTCAGTGATGTGTTGAAAAACAAAAAGATATCAATAAATCTAAAGAAAAGGGTATTTAACAGTTGTATTCTACCAGTTATGACACATTTATGAATCATCCAAGGAAAGATTGAAGGCAGGAGGGGAGTAGGTCGCAAACAAATGTGGTCGCTACGAAATATAAAGAACTGGACAAGCATAAATAACAGACGCCTGACCGTAAGATAATAATTTAACGCACTATAGGTGCACAGCATTATAAGAAGAAAAGGATTATTTTTATTCAACAATTTGAATTTTTCTGGCAGAGGTATTTATGGAATTTGTAGTTTGAAACTTTCTATTAATACCAAATAAAGTATAGAACTACACAAAAAAATACACATGAATAGATTGTATCATTTGGACTTACCTTAATCTTTCCAGTCTTTTTTTATCTCGAAAGTCCACTCCCATTTCAAATGCTCGTTCTTGTCGTCGTCTGTGAACAACGAGTGGACTGTGTACGTTCCTCTTGCGACCATTCCAGAGGGTGCATCCTCGGCAGCAGTGGTGTAGGATTGTATTTCAGTCTTGGGCGCGAAGGATCCGACCATGTGTGTCATTTTATCGACTAAAATCAAAAATGGAACTTGGATCAAAAATGGAACTGGTTCGCGAGAAAAAAAGGTACGCCTTGTAAAGGATTATCAACATCCAAAAATAAGAGCAAGATATATTCTTTTAATTTTTAAATGTCCTAGAAAAACAAACAACACGTTTGTTTTCAATTAAGCAGGTGACACAGATTTCTCAACACAAGTACACTAATCGGCAATAACGCTTTGTCAGCTAGTCAATATTATTGTAATTCACGGCCACGCTGTATCAGTATTCAAAAACAACAGCACCTTATGCCTCCTCTACACATCGGCAGACGCGTCTGCGGATGCATCTGCCGATATATCATCACGTGCTGACCACACATCTGTAGGTACACATCTGTAAATCGTTCAGTCTGTGTTAATTCTAGGGCGACGCAATATCTACTTTGAATTCACTGCGAAAACTAATGCGTTGTAAAGGTCCAAGGTCAGATGTGTGGAGAGGCATCGGACGTTCGCACCGAAACCCTTTGATCTGTGCTGGGAAAACCGACTACAATCATATATTCCGCAGACGCGTCCGCCGACGTGATATGTAAACAACAAACGATCAAATTACCCCATCTACACATCTGCGGTCAAATTATCCCATCTACACATCTGCGGATGCTTACGCAGATGCCGTCCGCGTACACGTCTGCCGATGTGTAGAGGAGCCATTACACTTTACTTATACATCCAGCAAAAGAAGCGTGATTCATTCTAATTCGATATGTTATCAATTATCATTCGTAAAGCAAATACATCATCAGATACCGTAAGCACACCAACTCGTAACTAATATTTAGTAGTGTTCAATAAATAATCACGCCTATTCTGTAACTCATTTCGATGATAGAAGTCAGTAAAATCGAATAGAAGTGGCCAAGTCGAATAGAAATAGTCCAAATCCGTATTCCATAACTACTTCGGAATCTCTACAATCGTAATAGTGAATAGAAATCACTTCGACAGCATTTATCCTGTCGAATTGTGGTTGACGCAAGCGCATTTTGTTTTGTTTTGACGTTTATATTTTATATATAAAAATAATTGATTACTACTTATTTTATAATTATTTATAGTGTTTGTACCTTTTTTAGCTGCGTAATTTTTAGTCTGTGGTGTTATTTGTAATTATATATTTAATTTAGACATGTACGAGTATGAATTGGACCTTGGACCTAACCTTATTTATTTGCTTTGCTATTTGGCTTGGCACATGAATGAACTTTGCCCCTCGCAGTGTTGCCATAATGTTGTTAGTTATTTCTTGTACAATTTCAATCAACGGTATAATGTACAAGAATAGCATACGATAGACTTCTGATGCGTTGATGGATAAATATATTATACCAGTATCATTGTATAACTAGACTCCTTTCTTAAACAATGCCAGTATACTTGTATATTTATCAGTCAACGCTCATAGTCTGAACAAATTATAGAAAAGATGCCATTTTTGGGAAAAGTTGTTTAGCAGTTATTTTAGCTCTAATCGAATCTTAGAGATTGCATATTATTAGTAATATCGATTTTAAATTATAGATTAATAATAATGCATTAATAACATCAATTTAAATATCTTTGATTTAAAACCATTTATACTTCTTATCTTCACTTATCTTTTTTATTTATCAGTTTATCTTTTTTTATATCAATTTTAATTAACTTTAATTTAAAACCATTTATCCTCTTTTGAGCTTTTTGCATCCAGTATTTACACTAATACTTTATTTACTTTTCAAAACTTGAGGATAGTATGAAGAAAGTATGAAAACATTGAGGATATGGCAACGGTGTCAAATTTTAAATTTAGATCCAGTCACAGAACAATAATTTCTCTGGTTAATGCGGGGTTGCCACCACCTCAGAACCGCGTGAAATAGAAGTCAGAGGTTTCGATTACGATATGAGTTACAGAATACCAATCCAAACACAAAAATGACGCGATAGATATCAAACATTCCGATTTTGGGTAATTACGATTCGACTTGGTCATTTCTATTCGATTTGTTAAAAGTTACAGAATAGGGCTGATTAAGTATGAACAAGTAGTGTTTTATCAAACCAACCCTCACCTCCAGTTAATCAACACCCCGTATTTAACGAGTTCTTTCGAACAGACACGCAGAAGTGCTTGTTTTTCCTTAAAAAAAATTACCAGCTCGACACATGCCAACTTTCTCTTACTTACTAAAGGATTTTACATATTATCATGCCCGCACCGTTCCAGCACGTAGCGTTTCGTTTCCGAAAAATATTGATTTTAATGGTTTTAAATATGAACAAGTCAAGGCAATTACAGTCAACAATAGGGTACAGGAATTTAGTACCAGTGAGAATGGATGGATTACTATATGCAGATGACCTAGTAATAATAGCAGACAATAAAGAGAAAATGCAAAAAGTAATCGATATCTGGGTGGAAGAAATAGAAAATTTGAAAATGGAGGTAAATGTAAAGAAAACGAAGACCATGATAGTAGCCCAAAAGGTAAGGGAAGAAATAAACCAAACGATATTTAGGCGCAAAAACGAAATAATAGAAACAGTCTCGACGTTTGAATACCTGGGAGTAATAATATCAGAGGATGGAAAGCTAGATCAAGAAATCTCATACAGGGCGAAAAAATCAAATAAGATTTACTATGCACTAAATAAAACAATATTTGGAAAGGAAGAAATAGATAAAGAAATAAAACTGAAGGTATACAATGCAATATCTGTACCAACTTTAATATATGCAAGTGAGACATATGTAAACAATGCAAAAATAGACAGTACAATAAACGCAGCAGAGATGAAGCAGCTGAGAAAAATAGCAGGAGAAACGAAAATGGACAGAATAAGAAATGAATATATTAGACAAAGATTGAAACAGGAATCGATAATAACCAAGATCCAAAAAAAAATTAAAATGGTATGGACACATTAACAGAATGGGCCAAGGAAGACTACCAAAGCAGGTGATGGAACCAAAAAGATATGGTAAAAGAAGGAAATGGAGGCCAAAGAAGAGATGGATCGATCAGATTAAAGAAATTGGACAGGAAAAAGGAAAAACACTTCAACAAATGAAAGAGTTAACAAAGGACCGCAAGAAATGGAAGATATGGATACAGGATGAATAAAACCTCCGACGCCCCTGAGGGGCATAAGGAGTTTCGAGAAAAAAGAAGAAATATGAGCAATTCATACTGTCCGGAGCGTATAGTATCAGACAACTCTTTGTAAAATCAGGTTTTTCGGAGACTACGCTACGTGCTGGAACGGTGCGGGCATGATAATATGTAAAATCCTTTAAGAGGATCGGTACGTATTTTCGGCTGCAATGCTATTCAAATGGGGATTCATTTTTTCAAATCCTGAGAAAACTAATAAGTATTTTTGAAAAATTTAAACGCAGAATGAAAGATTACGTTATTAGCGAGGGCCGAAAGTCCCTGAGAACTTCTATAATGTTTATTTTAATAAGTTACAGGGGTGAAAAAACTAAGAGAAAATTTAGTGTGATTTTTAATTTCAAATGTCTCATTCAAAATAAACTTTTTATTTATTCTAAGGGACTTTCGGCCCTCGGTAATAATTTAGTCTTTCATTCTGCGTTTAAATTTTTAAAAAATATTTATTGGTTTTTTCAGGATTTGAAAAAAATGAACACAATGCCGTGGTAATATTTTCCAAATCTGTCTTTGTCTTACAACGCACTCAACCGAATATAATATTGTCAGCATATATTGTCAGTCAGACACTGACAATCAGTGACAATTTTAAATATGTATTTGACATTGCATCGGGAATATTTTGAGAAATTGATTAAATATTATTGATATATAGTGTATTTGATAAATAATTGATTTAAGACGTGAACTTAATAAAAAGTTATTTATTGTGTATTATTTGTGGAAGATCCAAGCAGAGAATACATCAGATATATCCTGTGATCCAAGTATTTTGTTGTTAGAGATGTTCAAAATTGTAAGCGTTCCAAAATAACAACATATTATTAAAAAATCACTTTAACACTTTTCCTCTTTTCTCGATTGATTATTAGTTTTTGTTGTACAAATAAATTATTACAATCACTGAAAACATAGTTAGTGAAAAAATTATCACATTTATTAACTGAATTAATAATTTGCAATTAAAAAAATAACAGTTATCCAAGAATATTCAAAAGCCATCTCTTTAAATTAATGATGACATTTTTAAGTAGAATGACATTCTAGTAATGTTTACATATCCACACCAGTGTGAATTTTACTACACGTAATTTGCCGTGTAAAGACAGAAAAAGTAGGGATACACGTAAAATATTTGCGAATTATGTACCCATAGCCTTAATCCTCTTCACTCCATGCGGAGTATTGGAACCGTGCAAGTTCGGCAAAGCGACCTCTATTTCTACGCTCTGTACTTTTATTCGCACTTTTAATTATATTGGCCAATTATATTAGTCCTGGTTGCTGGATAATTGTCAAGGCCATAGTCCAAAAAAATAATAAGAAGAAAAAATAAGATGCAGGTTATGCTATGCAAACGTAAACAATTGTATGTAGTAAATAAAATTAGTTATTAAAATGCATTACTGCAAGCAAAATACAATTAATTCAATTTACCTTTATATAATAATTGCATATTATATCAATATTGTGGAGCAATATATAATTTTTCTGCTTCAATGACAGAAGGTATGAAATATACGTCAATTTGACAATTTCAATTGACAATATGAATTATTTAAGATAGTTGAAATATTCTCCGCGACTCGCGCACGGTCGTTTCTCGTTTCCCTTCCAAGTACTTGCACACCGCGAATAGGGCGTCAACTGTCTGCCTCCATTCTATCCTTTCCTTTGCACTGATCTTTATTTCTGTCCAGGTTTTCCCAATAGTATTAATTTCTTTTTCGACACTTTCTTCCACGTTTCTACGGGTCTACCTGGTCTTTTATTTCCATGTGGTGTGTATTCTAGGACTGCCTCGCTATATCTGTGTTAGGTCTCCTTAGTGAGTGACCCACCAAACTCCATTTTCTTTTGCATATTGTCTTAGATATAGGTTCCTGGTTAGTTCTTGTTCATAACTAGACTTAGGCAAATATGCAAATAAAAAAGTATGAAATATGCGCATAAATATGCAGTATTTTACCCAAAAATATGCATATTTATCTAGAAAATATGCATGTAATAAAAGCAATATTTACAATATTTTTTCATTTACAAAAATATTTACAATATCTTCACATGTTTTATTAATTAACATGTACCTATATACCTATGTATTTTACAAACCAAGCTTATGTAATTAAATATTTAAGTATTTCAACAAATAAATGATATTATTTCGAATTGTAGTAACAATAAATTATCAAATGCTGTTCAAAATTTTCAATTTTTTTTCAAATTTAAGATAATGGGTGGTTCTAAATTAAGTGGTTCGGAAAATGCCCCAGCTTGTACTTGAATCACTTCAGAAAGAACCTGGTATTTCTACTGTTTATTTCCATGGTTGCTTTAAATTTTTGGAAAATTTCCTCCCAATATGTATTACTTTTAATGTTTTGACACAATGATTCCAATTCTTTTATTAAAAATATACTGTCTAACAATGATAGTTTGGAAGGTTCTAATTGGGTCTAAACAAAACTATAGTTTGATTTTATGAATGGTACTGAACTGTATATTTTCGGCATTTTCAAAGCAACGGCGTAACCAGGATGATCCTAGGGGGGGGGGGGTTACAACTTCAAACGGGCTTGATTTGTCAGCATCACATAATGGTGTTAAGCGTATGGAGCTCAAAGTACATACCAATGGGGGGGGGGGGGTTATAACCCCCAAAACCACCCCCTGGTTACGCCTATGTTTCAAAGCACAGTAATTATTCACAATTACAAAGACACTGCTTATTTTACAACAAAAATGAAATCGTCCAAATAAAAAATTTTACCTAGAGGTAAAAACTGGCAGATTTTGGAACCCTTGTATCGTGGACAAAACGTGACAGAATGTATAAACTGGTATCTTTTATTAGTTAGTACATTGCGATACCAAAAATTTGGATACCTAGAGATTATAAAACAAAATAAAATATTGAAATTTCCAAGCTATTTGTTATCTGAATATAAAGAGATATGTATAGTTACAACCAAAATTCCAAATTATATGCACTTTATGCAGTTATATAAAAATATGCAAAATTGGAAATTTTTGCATTTTTTATGCATAATATGCAATTTGCTCATAACTCTTGATTTGATATGCGGTTTGACCAGTAAATGTTAATCTTCCTTTCTCTAGATCCCGAAAATTATCGAACATGGTCAAACTTTTTAACCCATCGAAATCTATTAGTTCAGAAAGATGTACTAAAATTTTATTAAAGAAAGTATGGTGTCTCAAATTAAAGATGCTTTTAAATCTAACGCCCTCGGTGTACAAGGGTTCGAGTTCTATACAACTTCAATTTCCTAACACTGGCTTCCCACGATCCGCAATATCGCGGACGGACGCGGACCAGCTCGCACCGACGCACCGCGGTAAGTGTTTGGTCCGTGGTAGCACAGACACATCAATCGACAGTCGGTAAGATCAAAGGTACAATATGAACCCGTGCGAACCGGTCCAGACGGCATGTCAGAAGTTGTTCATTCGCTGACACGAGTAGTTGTCTGTGGTGTGGCTAAAGTTTTTAGGAGTTTTTGCCCAAAAATGGAATGGACGAACGAACTTATTTTTGATTTTTTAAATCTGTATCAAAATGAACCCACTTTATGTTGAACATATACGATGCATAGTGTTGGAAAATTCTCGAGAATGAAAAATCGGAGAATATTCTTGATATGGAGAATTTTCTGAGAATGAACCTTATGACGCGCTTATGGATATTGTTAAAGATGAAATAGGGTATTAAAAATCATTAAATTATATACAAAATTATATGACGAAACAACAGTGTTCTTTATATATAAAATAATACAAAACAACAGAAAACAAAATTTATTTGAAAAAAAAAATGAAATTTTCTTAACAGCAAATACTGGATGTGGTGAGCTAATCTGAAAAAGATGAGGCCTCAGATTCAGAATCTATTTCTATCATTAGGTACATTCTATCTACATTCTGCATTTCAATGTACTGATGAGAAGTTGTGGGATTTTGTTTTTCACTATTAGTCGCCAGCTCAGTCATGGATTGGTCTACGCCTAACAATTTTAAATTGTGAGCAATAAAAGTTACCTTATCAGCCCGTTCACCAGTAAGCCGGTTTCTTTTAGAGGAGTGGATAAAACCATAAGTACTGAAACTTCTTTTAGTTGATGCACTGGATGAAGGTATGCTTACCGTTATTGGACGAATCTAACAACTGTGTTGGCTAAAAAGCAGTTGATGAATGGTTCTGTTGATCCTTTTCAAATAATTGTCTCGCTCCCACTGGACATTTAACACATTTTACTAAATATTTTGTCATTCTTGTTGCATTTTTCAAATATTGACTTCACAAAATTTGCAAAAGTACTTGATTTACCTTGTACACTTTTAATTTTACAGTAATTCCATATATTCCTTTTAAAGCGAGCACCACACTCGCGAAGTTACTTCGGGAAAGTTCACCGAAGTCCGAAGTACCCGTCACTACACACTCGTTATATTTCGTGAGGAACACATTCACGCCAGGCGATAAGGACTTCGGTTCCTTTGACTTGGTCTCAAAAACCGCCACAGAATGCAAGTAGGCCGAGGCGCAGCAAAGTCGCATGAACAACCTGTCTACACTCTCGTACTCGCTGAACTTCGATTGACTTCGCGAGTAGTATAGTGAGCGTTTTAGGTTTTTTAGTAAATTATGCTTTACTTCGATCCATTCTAAATATTTGCACGTTAATATAGCACCAAAACAATAAATACTGACACTGTAAACACCCTAGCTAGTGGTTCATGGGATTCCCCAGCCCCGGCTACTTAGATTTTCGGGGATTTGATCTAAAATCGCGTGGAAGCGAAAAAGCATTTCATGAGCGGAGCAAGTAGGTGTTTGAGCTTCAAGAATAATAATGTTTGGGATGCAAAAAATATACGAGGTGAATTGGCAAAAACAATATAGAAAATTCTCGAGAAAATAATTTTTTGCCCGAGAATATTCTCGAGAATATTCTCTTCTTACATCACTAACGATGCATGGAACCGTATTCGCTCTGAGCGTTAACAAAGTGTCAAAGCAAAATCGACCGACCTGCTCATGGTGGCGGTTTTTTGAAATTTTATCAGGACGCTTTGTGTATGTTTAAATGAGGCATTTAAAAAAAATGCCGTGTCCCGCTAGTGATATTATGTATTAATATAAACAGAAAATAAAAACGCACTTAATCTGATATAAATTCTTCCATTTCCAATATTGATTATCAGTTTGATTTTGTATGCATAACCTCACTATCGCAGTTTATGTCAATAAATCTTTATTAACGAAAAAGAAAATATTTTTGTTGCACTATAAATTACAGTATAAATTAATAACTAATGAATTCTAACAATTGTATTCGGTTATTATCACTACAAAATAAAATATTCAAGTTTAACAAAATAATCCCATAAGACTCAATGTTAAAACGTCCTTACAAAATCTGACAGCGTGTCACGTGACTGTAAGTAGAGGGGAGACGCACGGAGCCAATAAAGAATCAATTAAAGGATAGTATTGTTTAAATTAAAGAGTTTAAAAAACAAGCAAGTTAAATGGATAAATCAAACAACACAGACGGACCTACACAGACCGCCACGGACCATGGAAAGAGCTCTGTCTGCGGTGCGTTGCCGTCCGTGGTCTCCGTACGTGGGATCCGTAGAATCTCAGACCGTTGGAAGGAGGTTTAAGATGCAACAGGAAGGGCGTCACGCTTTCACGAGCTTCACAGTTTAGACATTGAAAACGCATACTCAGTAGCGTATCATTAGTATGTTGAAGGAATTATATTTATACAAAAAAAATGAAAAGAAAAAATTGAAATTAAAAAAAAGTAACAAAATAATGACTAAAGTTATTTATCTCAACACAGCGTGACCGTTTTATGGAAATTTTGAGACTAACCTGTAATGCCCATTTTACTCGTCTTCTGCACATACTTCAATCCATGTACGATTTCTCTTTGGACCAGAAATTCAATCCTGATTTTGTACGAAACGCCTTCTTTGATGGTGAACGTTTCTTTTTTGAGCTTTGACAAATCGCCGGTGAGATCTAGAGCCAATTCTGGTCTATCGGCTGCTACTAGTACCAGTCTTTTCACTATAACTTTCTTTGGGTTGTCTGGTTCTGAAAAAGTTGTAAAGTTTTAGTAGGATCAACGACGTAGAAAGATAATTTAGGCCTAATAGTCCAGAGAAATAAGATTTTTCTCGTGACACAACCCCCTCCAGGCCGAAACCAAATTTTTTGAGTAGTATGGACATGTATATTAATAACCTATGTTTCCTGCAGCCGATTTTGATGATATACATAGTTATAAACAAATTAATATCAAAAAACGGTAAATTTTCGCTTTTTTGTCTATTACCAAAAAGTTAAGCAGTTTAAAGAAATCTGAGAGTAAGAAACTTATAAATCGTATAAAAAACTTCAATATGGCGTTCGCTGAATATGTCTATCCTTATTGGTTGCTTAGAGAATTGCAAAATAAATCATAAATTTTGAGTTTTTATAAATATTCTGCTGAGACTGAATGCTGAGACTTCTTGTGCTTAAATTATATTTTAAATTTCAAAGCAATTGATCAAATAGTTCAAAAGTCATTTAATTTGTTTATCACAATTTTTTTGCAACACTATAAGTCAGAAAATTATGAGGTTACAGTAATGCTTCGGACAGTTTATGAAAGAAGAACATTTATACTATTAACCTAATTAAAAAAAATGACAAAAAGTAATTTTAAACAATGTAAAATTATTTTGCAAAAACATGTCGACTTTTTGTTTACTTATAAACAATTAGAATAACTTTTTAACCGTTACCCGTAGAAAAATTATTTTTTCATATTTAGAAAGACTGAATTTTTATACACATTTAGAAAGAAAAACAATTGTCCTAGGACGATTGGGGACGAAGTTATTCCCCCCCCCCCCTTTTTAATTCACATGTTCTTGCAAAATAATTTTGCAATATTTAGAATTATTTTTTGTCATTCTTTTTTAATTAAATTAATAGTGTAAATCTTCTTCTTTCATAAACTATCCAAAGTATTACTGTAACTTCATCATTTTCTGACTTATAGTGTTGCAAAAAAAAATTAATTTGGGATAAACAAATTAAATAACTTTTAAACTATTTGGCCAATTGCTTTGAAATTTAGGGTATGATTTAAGCACCAGAAGTCTCAGCATTCCGCGTAATAAAAAGGTTTTAAGTTAATTTTTACATAAGTTATGAATATTTATAAAAACTCTAAATTTTTGATTTTCTAAGTAACCAATAATGAAAGACATATTAAGAGAACGCCATATTGAAAATTTTTTATAGGATTTATGAGTTTCTTATAGAATATGAAACAAATATTATGTAGTAGAGACCTCAGCCTAAATCTTAGAAAACGAGTACTAAAGTGCTATGTATTTTCTGTTCTTTTGGAGACATGGACTCTTAATAAACGATGTCTCAATATAATGGAAGCCTTTGAAATGTGGACATATCGAAGAAATCTGAGAATCTCCTTAGCAGACAGAATAATTAAAGAAGAAGTACTAAGAAGAATAGAGAACAGCAGGGAGATACTGGATTCCATCCAAATAACAAAAAATTACAATACTTAGGTCATATAAAACGTGGTGACAGATATGAACTAAAATTGATAACGCAGGGAAAGATTCAAGGAAGGCGCAGCATAGGTAGAAGAAAATGTTCTGGCTGAGAAACCTCAGAGAATGGTTTTGTTACGTTGGTGCTACGTTGGTAGATTGCCATGATAATCTTGCAGGGTTGGAATGTCGAGTTGAAACACTGACTCTAACTTTATAACTTTATTTACGGTTTACAACATCAATCAACATAAGGTTACTAAGATGTTGTTTCGCGGGGTGGTCCTTCAGGACACCCTTCTCGTGGGACGGCTCACTAGCATAGTAACGATCTTGATAATAACAATACTATAATGATAATGATAATCCCTCTGTGGGCTATTTATATCTCCTTATAATTTGGACTTTGAAAAGCAAACTATACGTGAGCCTCTACGAGGTTACATAAACAAAACTGCGTTAATCAACCTTCGTTTTGTTTGCATATTTAGAAACAATATCTTTTGTAACAACCTAAATTACTTAAAATTATATACATTTTTTGATACATATTATATTATACAGTAAGGGGTTTTTCCCTTACTGTACAGTTTGGATGCAGCTTAACTGAACTTTGTCGGGCTGTAGTGTTAAAAGTTTCAAAAGTTAGAATAGCAATGATGATTGCCAACCTTCGTTGCGGAGATCGAACGTAAAGAAGATTGTTTCAAAATACCGGTACATTTTTTTTTAATTGATAACTTACCCACTACAACAGGTCCAGTTTGTGCTTGACCGAGTAAGGCCTCTTTGTATTTCCTCAAACTTTCATCCTCCTGATCGATCTGTAGAATTTCTTCGATGGTCTTCTCTGGTGGAGGCTTGTAACTGCTTTCATTTTCGTGTTCTACGAATTCCTCAGGGGTGGTCACGTTGTCTTGTGCGGACATTGTTAATGTTTACTGAAAAAACATTAAAAAATTAAATGAGCGTGTGAATATGTAGATATGGTACTTCTCAGAGTCCTCTTTCTATCGTGGCGTATTCTAGTTACTCCAGGGAAATAAGCAAAATTTAAACGTGTTTAGGATTTCGCAATAGCCAGGTTTTTGATGAGTTGATCTGTTAATATATGCATATAATAAGAAAACCTATAGTTTTCTGCAGAAACTTTGGCGTTGTTTTTTAATTATTGAAATTTTTTTGCCAAAAATGTATTTTTTTTAGTTCGCTTACCACTAAAAAGGTAGTGTTGTGAGTCACATACCCCTGATTGCGGCCCTGTGCGATAGAGAAATCTAGAAATTGTTAATAATTAAAAAACGACGCCGAAATTTCTACAGAAAACGTAAAGGTTTGCCTGCTATAGGAATGGTACTATAGTAGGTATTCTATAAGTACTATATAAACAGAAAAACTGGGCTATTAAGATGTCCAAAGAACTACTGATTTCCCTGGACACTAGAATTATTGCAAGCAAGTTGTGACATTTTGACAGTTGCCAGGACTGTATTAGCCAAATGCCCACTTATAAAATGAATGAATGAATGTGATGAAATTAAAATCGGTATTTTATTGACACTCTAATTACATAAATTATTGATTTTTTTTTAATTTAAGTTTACAATATGTAAAGGTGTGGGGAAAAATAATAAGGCGAATTTATGGAGCGGTGAATAACAATGGAATGTGGAGAAGATGCTACAACTTCGAATTTTATAGAATATACCAGGAAACAGATATTTTAAAAAGACATCTGTGGAGGGTAGGGCATGTATTGCGGAAAGAACAGAATGACCCAGCTAGAAAAGCGACCTATTGGTGTAAGAGAAGAAGAGGAAAACCCAGAACAAGATTCCTTGAATGAATACGTGCCCGACGCAAGAAGGAGATGGATAGAGACGACTGGAAAGAAATTCTTGAGAAAGCTAGGACCCACACAGAGTTGTAAAGCCATAATGATGATGATAAAATACAACGAAGAAAAATCCCAGAACAAATAATACAAAACCCTACAGAGGAAGACATAAAAGAAATAAAGGAACTCGAAAATAATAAACGCACATGATAAGGACATATTTATAATTTTTTGTCAATATTTATAGTACATTTATGAGAAAGAAATTGAGCACAGTACATTTATGAGAAATAAATTGAACACTGAAAAAAGTCAGTGACAAGAACCATATCTAATCTAGCTTAATTCCCTTCTTATTATGTCGCTCTATGGCATTTTCAAATTGGAGATCCTCATTAAGTTTCTTCGCCAGGAAATAAAGTTCTGCTAGAGCCACCATCAACGAACAAACGATGCCAAGTACCAGTCTGAATCCAAAATCCAGACTTCCAACTATGATCTCCAGTCCAACAAAACCAAAAGTGAAGCCTGCAACAACTGACATGACGAACTGGAAGATAGCTACTAAGTGACGATTCATTTGCTGCAACTGGTATTGTACAGTGTCTTCAGGATAAACTTTTTTTCTGCTGTCCACGTTTTTTGTTATATCGAAGTACTTCTGGTTGGCTTGCTCAGCTTGTAGTTGTTTACACCGCCTATCCAGTTCCTCGTTCCTTGGTATTTCTTCGTTTTTAGGTAGAATGATTTCACACCCTTCCAGTATTTCATGCAGATAGACTTTGGTATCAGCATTCTTGTTTATTTTCAAAATATGTGCGTAGAGCGAGTGCAAATCTTCCAAACTAAATAAACTTTCTGCACCATTAACATTAGAATCTTTGGTTAAAGGTGACGTAAAAACATCATTTTTACGTCTTTCAGAAGTATCTTTAATATAAATTTGATCATCCTCATTAATTAAGTGATATAATTTTGGTGGTGGCTTATCCTTTGCTGTGTTTTTAGGTAGTGTATTGACTATTCCTACTGACAAATGATTAAAATCCTTGAGGTTTTGAATGTAGGTTAGCAATTTTTCGGAAGGTTTAATTCTTATTGCGGAATTTACAATTGGTGCTATATTAGTCTGAATCATTTTCAACAACTAATAAAATGAGCAGCTTTTTTTATTTCCTAATAAAACTTTATTATTTCTTCTTCTTTGTTTTAAAATTGGCTGTTTTTTAATTGATCCATAAATGGATCCCAAACAAGTTTTTTCTTATTCCTCTGCTGTTCCCAAGTGGTGCTCTGTTTGTAAGTTTATTCTAACTCTTAATAACTTTATTGGTTACCATGTTTGAGCTACTCAATTTTCGTATCTTTAATTTATGTTATTTCTTCTATCGCTTTCATTCAATTATCTACTTCCTTATCTTTGCTTCATTGCTAAAAAATATTGATAGTTCAGTATAAGAGCCGTTTATTTTGAAAGTTTGCGTTTCAATGAATTTAAAAATATATGTATAGGATACTAATAGAGTCATACTGGTTAAGTACCCAATGTACATACAATACCCGTATGAGCGCCAATGGAGAATATAAAATTCTTAATTACATTTTAGATACATACAACCGGTTTTAGAGCAATAAATAAATAAAAATTTTGTAAGAAAACATTCAACATCCCGTATCTCGGAAAGGAAGCATTTGCGGACATGTTTATAAAGCAAACGGTCATTATTTTTCCATGCAGAATTACCCCTTAAAGTTTGTCGCACTTATTTAGAAACACCCTGTATTGATGAAGATGGCTAAGATGAACATGGCTAGTTGTTAAAGTACCTAATTTTTTTATTATCCAACATAAGCTAATGAATCAAAAAACAGAATGTTAAGAAAACCTGAGGCTATAAAGGGGTTTTAAATAAATGCTAAAATATTCCACAGAATGTGGCGAACTTTGAGAAAAAAACACAGTTTGATTGGTACACCCGGTACCATACAATGAAAATTTACTTGTTTGGCAACAATATGATTACAGCGATATTGTCAAAGAATAAGGCTATAACATATTAAAAAAATCAGTTAAATCGGATAACAGGTTTAGGAAATTCGAGACATAAAAATGACCCATTTAGTGGGTGGCCCGTTTTCTTTGACCCGCAGTGTATATCTACTATTCTATTGTATTCGTGGTTCCTATTATTTGTAAACCACATTAATGATGATTGAAAGAAGACACGGGAAGTCTAAAAGTTGCACCTCACAACCTGTCTATTTAAGGCCATGGGTACATAATTCGCAAATATTTTACGGTTATCCCTACTTTTTCTGTCTTTACATGGCAAATTACGTGTAGTAAAATTCACACTGGTATGGATATGTAAACATTACTAGAATGTCATTCTACTTGAAAATGTCTTGATTAACTTGAGGATCGGTACGTTTTTTCGGCTGCAATGCTATTCAAATGGGGATTCATTTTTTTTCGAATCCCGAGAAAACTAATAAGTATTTTTTTAAAATTTAAACGCAGAATGAAAGATTACGTTATTAGCGAGGGCCGAAAGTCCCTGAGAATAAGTTACAGGGTATCCTGAGTATTTTAATAAGTTACAGGGGTGAAAAACTAAGAGAAAATTTAATGTTATTTTTAATTTCAAATATCTCATTCAAAATAAACTTTTTACTTATTCTAAGGGACTTTCGGCCCTCGGTAATAATTTAGTGTTTCATTCTGCGTTTAGATTTTTCAAAAATATTTATTGGTTTTTTCAGGATTCGAAAAAATTTAACACAATGTCCGTGGTAATATTTTCCAAATCTATCTTTGTCATACAACGCACTTAGTCGAATAGAATATTGTCAGTCAGATACTGACAATCAGTGACAATTTTAAATAATTATTTGACATGAATAGGGAATATTTTTAGTTGTTGAATAAATAATAATATTGATATAGTATTTTTACTACAAAAACGTTATTACGTAGGTCAAAATTTTTGACGTAAGAGAACTGTCAAAACATTAGAATGTGACTTTCATTATTGTCATGTTTATTATAAACATGGCAATAATGAAAAGTCACATTCTAATGTTTTGACAGTTCTCTTACGTCAAAAATTTTGACCTACGTAATAACGTTTTTGTAGTAAAAATACTATATATACAGCCTTATTAATAAACATGGACTAACGCTCGACTAACTTTAGTCCGAGGACTAAGTCAATACCATTCATTTTCCCTATTGATACACAGCGACTAACGATGGACTAAGCTAAACCCCCTCTAGTCTCGGACTAAAATTTAATCCGAGGTAATAGTAGGTTTAAACCGAGACTAACTTGACGTTTTGTATTCATAACCTTACAAACTTGCTAAATACATTATTTGCTTTTGCTTGCTTTTATAATATATAATAAGATTATTATGTTATTATTGATAATGGAGAGATATTATTTTATTAATGATTTAAGATAATTAATATACGAATTAAATGAGGATAGAAATCAGCGGAACGATACCTATTCCTCTTGTGAGTCACATCAAAATATACAAAATTATAAAAAAATCTTTAGTTTAGAGGAATTAGAAGGTATTTTTAATAAATTTAAAGTCAAATACCGATTTTCAAAAGGTACAGCAGTTAATATGAAACACAAAACAATAATACAATAATATAAAATATGAAACACAAAACAATAATACAATAATATAAAATATAAAACACCAGGTATAGTATTTTTACTACAAAAGCGATATTACGTAGGTCAAAATTTTTGACGTAAGAGAACTGTCAAAATATTAGAATGTGACTTTTCATTATTACCATGTTTATTCATACAGCCTTATTAATAAACACGGACTAACGCCCGACTAACTTTAGTCCGAGGACTAAGTCAATACCATTCATTTTCCCTATTAATAAACAGCGACTAACGATGGACTAAGCTAAACCCTCTCTATTCTCGGACTAAAATTTAATCCGAGGTAATAGCAGGTTTAAACCGAGACTAACTTGACGTTTTGTATTCATAACCTTACAAACTCTCTAAATAAATACATTATGTATTTGCTTTTGCTTGCTTTTATAATATAATATAACATTATTATGTTATTATTGATAATGGAGGGAGATTATTTTATTAATGATTTAAGATAATTAATAGACGAATTAAATGAGGATAGAAATCAGCGGAACGATATTAATCTTGTGAGTCACATCAAAATATACAAAATTATAAAAAAATCTTTAGTTTAGAGGAATTAGAAGGTAAATTTAAAGTCAAATACCGATTTTTAAAAGGTACAGCAGTTAACATGAAATATAAAACAATAATACAATAATTATATAAAATATAAAACAGCAGGTAGCACCTTCTCAGAACGAACTCCAACAAAAATTAACTAAAATTTATTCAGAAATGGCACCGACCGAACAGCTGTTCAGTTTAGAGGAAAGAGAGGTTAAATCCTCTATATTTTCTTCTTTTTCGCAAAATTCTCTCCATTTCTCTTCTTTTTCGCAAAGGTTGCCAACATAAATTTGTTGTAACTAGGACTAAGGAAGGTTTAGTTAGTCCGAGCTTAGTCCGTGTTTATTAATGACAATCTTAAAATGAAGTTAGTACTCGCTTAATCTCGGACTAAGTAGTCCGAGACTAACGTCGGACTAAGCAATTTTTATTAATAAGGCTGATAGTGTTTATTATAAACATGCCAATAATGAAAAGTCACATTCTAATGTTTTGACAGTTCTCTTACGTCAAAAATTTTGACCTACGTAATATCGCTTTTGTAGTAAAAATACTATAGCACCTTCTCAGAACGAAGTCCAACAAAAATTAACTAAAATTTATGCAGAAATGGCACCGACCGAACAGCTGTTCGGTTTAGATGAAAGAGAGGTTAAATCCTCTACATTTTCTTCTTTTTCGCAAAATTCTCTACATTTTTCTTCTTTTTCGCAAGGGTTGCCAACATAAATTTGTTGTAACTAGGACTAAGGAAGGTTTAGTTAGTCCGAGCTTAGTCCGTGTTTATTAATGACAATCTTAAAATGAAGTTAGTACTCGCTTAATCTCGGACTAAGTAATCCGAGACTAACGTCAGACTAAGCAATTTTTATTAATAAGGCTGATAGTGTATTTGATAAATAATTGATTTAAGAGGTGAACTTTATAAAAAGTTATTTATTGTGTATTATTTATGGAAGATAGAAGCAGAGAATACATTAAGATATATTCTGTGATCCAAGTATTTTGTTTTTAAAGACGTTCAAAATTGTAAGCGTTCCATAGTAACAATATATTATTAAAAAATCACTTTAACACTTTTGCTCTTTTCTCGATTGAGTATTAGTTTTTGTTGTAGGTACATATTATTACAATCACTGAATACATAGCTAGTGAAAAAATTATCACATTTATTAACTAAATTAATAATTTGCAATTATACAAAAAATAACAGTTATCCAAGAACATTCAAAAGCCATCTCTTTAAGCTAGTTATGACACTGTCAAGTAGA
Organism: Diabrotica virgifera virgifera; assembly: GCF_917563875.1. Classification (NCBI taxonomy): domain Eukaryota; kingdom Metazoa; phylum Arthropoda; class Insecta; order Coleoptera; family Chrysomelidae; genus Diabrotica; species Diabrotica virgifera. The sequence goes on along the minus strand of NC_065449.1, from coordinate 9,712,094 downwards.
ATGACATTCTAGTAATATACTAGACCCATACCAGTGTGAATTTTACTACACGTAATTTGCCATGTAAAGACAGAAAAGGTAGGGATAGCCGTAAAATATTTGCGAATTATGTACCCATAGCCTTAAAGAGATGGCTTTTGAATGTTCTTGGATAACTGTTATTTTTGTATAATTGCAAATTATTAATTCCGTTAATAAATGTGATAATTCTTTCACTAACTATGTATTCAGTGATTGTAATAATTTATTTGTACAACAAAAACTAATATTCAATCGAGAAAAGAGGAAAATTGTTAAAGTGATTTTTTAATAATATATTGTTACTATGGAACGCTTACAATTTTGAACATCTTTAACAACAAAATACTTGGATCACAGAATATTTTATCCCGATGTATTCTCTGCTTGGATCTTCCACAAATAATACACAATAAATAACTTTTTAAGTTCACGTCTTAAATCAATTATTTATCAAATACATCATATATCAATACTATTTAATCAACAACTCAAAATATTCCCGATGCCATGTCAAATATTTAAAATTGTCACTGATTGTCAGTGTCTGACTGACAATATTCTATTCGGCTGAGTGCGTTGTAAGACAAAGATAGATTTGGAAAATATTACCACGACATTGTGTTCATTTTTTTCGAATCCTGAAAAAACCAATAAATATTTTTGAAAAATTTAAACGCAGAATGAAAGACTAAATTATTACCGAGGGCCGAAAGTCCTTTAGAATAAATAAAAAGTTTATTTTTAACCAGATATTTGAAATTAAAAACCACACTAAATTTTCTCTTAGTTTTTCACCCCTGTAACTTATTAAAATAAACATTATAGAAGTTCTCAGAGACTTTCGGCCCTCGCTAATAACGTAATCTTTCATTCTACGTTAAAATTTTTCAAAAATACTTATTAGTTTTCTCAGGATTCAAAAAAAATTAATCCCCATTTGAATAGCATTGCAGCCGAAAATACGTACCCATCCTCTTAACGAAATTAAGAGGCCTTTTATATTTCAGTTTGTTCAAAGAGGGTCATAAACGGTATAAAATTTTATTTAGAAAGTCTAAAATACCTTCTATTTTTGAAGTTATACTTCTTTACCGGCGATAGAGGGTGATTTTTTTATATGTTAAAACCTATCAGCCCGGCGCATGCGCATTATAACTTTGTTCTGATTGGATGTTCAAATGACATGTCAAAAATTATCCGATATGGCAGCTGTGGTTTGGAGGTCAAATGTATAATATATTAGTTTTATTGTTGTGAGGACAGAAACAAAAAAGTTTATAATATTGTAGTGACTTTTAAATAGTTTTTAAAAGCAACAGGTACGTAATAATTGTTAATGTATCATGGGTATAAACCTACCTATTTGATCTGCCAAAATACATAGTATGTAATACTTTTATTTATATAATTTGATTACCATCAAAATTTCTATCAATATTCACCTAATATATTGTTTTTTTACTCTATGTTTTGTTGTATTTTTTCAATTCTAAATCATTTCAATTCAAAATTAAAATAATTTGATCAATTTTCAAAATATCAAAATATCACAAGTTTAATCCGTTTAGCCGTGTCATAGTGTCCGTGGCCGTGGCTAAGCGGAGAAGGCGAATGAATTCCAATACCAACCGCTCTTATCAGCGATGGTTCGAGTCCCAATAGAAACTTTCTTTTTTGTTTTTTTTTAATACATTTTATGATTGTAAGTATATTTATTATATAATTGTATTTTCAGAAAATACGTATTTAGTTAAAAAAATTTTCGACAATTTATGTTCAGACATCATTTGTGGCTTGTTTAATGTGTTTGTGTGTGTTTTATTATTTTATTATTTTAATTTTTGGCACTGTTCTAATAAAAATGTTTGAGAAGTAGTAAGTATAAATTAGTTTAATATTTAAACAAAATATAAATAAAAAGTATATTAATTTCGTTTAAATCATATAATAGAAGTATAACTTCTTACGTGCGTACAAAGTACACACACATTCTTTTTTTTTTTTTAACTTTCAAGAAAAAAGTAAAGACTTGTATGGGAATGACCTCTTGAGGCACCTAAAAAAACTCACTTTTTGATAATTTTAACATTCTAATGGATATTTAAACAATGATCCCATAAAATTAAACAGATGATGTCATAAAAACATCATTCTTCTCATCTATTGTAAAGTTTGATTTGACAAGATTCCAACTTGAAATCTAATACAAAACTATTATACAAGTTTTAAATACATGATTTTGCTGTGAAATCTTTTAAAACCCAAAGTTCCTGCTAACGTTTATATTATCCACAGGTTAACGATGTTTTCAAATCGATAATAGCCAGTAGAAAATATTTTAAACTTAATGCGGTAGATAAGAGGTGTCATATAAAAGATTACATAAATTATCATGAAAAGTTGAGTGGTTTTTTCATTAAGTTTTTGTCGCGTCAGTTTATTACATCAATGAAATTTCAATTGAAATGAGATATTTCAAAAATTTCAAAATAAATTATAGTCCAGGGCGGATCTGTTTTGAGATGGACGTTGAGAGGTGACTCATATTTTTTTGCAGAAATTGCTTGGATGTAACTCATATAATAATAATTGAGTTATCCTCCCACTCAAAAAGGTCCGGAACATTGTTTAAATAATAAAAATGTCAAAAAATGAAGGAAAAATTCGATATTTTTCTTCGTTTTTTGATTATAACTTTAAAAATATTCACTTCCGAGAAAAGTTGCACTAAAATAAAAGTTGCGTAATTAAATTTCCTACAATATAAGATTGGTTAAAAATTTTTAAAATTGTTATCCTTGTTGCAAAATAGCCATAATTGCGAAAAAAAAAACATAAAAAACAAGTATTCGCATTTTACGTTTTTCAACCATTTCTGCTAGACTTAGGACCGTCATATTTCACCCAGAAAAACTTCATGATAGGGTAAAACAGTACTGTAAATTTAGTTAAGATCGGTTTAATAGATTTTGCAAAATAAATTTTGCAATCCAGCTTTCGCAAAAAAAATTCATTTTTTCAAAATGTTGCAGGACTGAAAATAAAGCAGATAGCAAGTTAAAATTTTTTTACAAATAGAAGAATACTGTACCTTTCATTTGCAAAATTAAAATCGGTTAACTACCACGGCGTCAGGAATTTTTTTAAATAAACATTAATTTTTGATGCTTCGCGCAGGACAGTGTTGTTCGATTCACACAAGTTGATTTCCACCAAAATTTCTTCCAATCTTTATCTAATATATTATTTTCTTACTCTATATTTTGTTGTATGTTCATATTTTAATTCCACAAAAATCAAACTATTTTGATTATTGTTTGTGAAAAATTGTTTAAACAATTGCATATGTTTAAAAATAATACACTTTTATTTTCTAAGTTAAAATATATGAACAAAGAAAGTTTTGGCTAAAAAAAGAGATATTTCAAAGGACAGAGTATGTTTTTATTTACAATAAACAAATCTATTTATTTATTTCGAAATGTACTAAAAATTAAAATATATCAATCATTATCAAAGGTCATTGGAATGCCCAATCAGAGCGAATATATCCGTTGTCCTGCGCGTAGCACCAAAAATTAATGTTTATTTAAAAATATCCTGACGCCGTGGTAGTTAACCGATTTTAATTTTGCAAATTGGAAATGAAAGGTACAGTATTCTTTTATATTATGTAAAAAAAATCAACTTGCTGTCTGCTTTATTTTCAGTGCAGCAACATTTTGAAAAAATGATTTTTTTTGCGAAAGCTGGATTGCAAAATTTATTTTGCAAAATCTATTTTTAAGGTGGTGCATTTATTTTTTGGAGAAGTGTACACATACTCCTATGATTAAAATATTTATATATACCTTTATACATCCTTATCAATTTATATCAGCATTTTTTTGTAACTCAGCTATGAATGTAATTGAAAATTTTTGTATCTTATGTGAAATAATATTCTTTTAATGAGGAAATCACTTATTTAATTTTGTAATATACTTGAACTCTAAAAATACAACTAAAATGTATGTCAAAATATTGATAAAAAATGTACTATAATGGAACAAATCTGTAAAATTTCTGCAAATAAAAATTTATCTATAGATTGATTTTTTTACCACATTTAGATTATAATTTAAAAACGTAAAACAAAATAAGTGCCAAGAAGGTAATAAAATATTAGTTGAAAGACTGATAAATTTTGTACACACTTGAATGAATGAAGAAAGTGAAAAAAGTATATTAAAGTGTGTAAATGTATTGAATTTCCTTAGCTAAGCGCTTTCGACATATATGTCATCTTCAGAGCTAATGGTCAAAGTATAAAAAAAGTACCACTACTTCGAGTTGTAGGTGTTTGCATATTAAGAAAGCTGGTCTGTTGTGCAACTCAGGATGATGAAATATTATTTCAATTTTATTTAAAAATTGTAAAAATTGTAAAACAGTAAGAACAACCACTTAGATTTTAGACGTTACAAACATATAAAATTTGGTCATGGTTGGGTGATCTACTGAGCTTTATCACACTCATCAATCACCCTGTATATTGAATTTAAATTATTTTAGGACGAAAAATTTATTTGTCATTACTTTTTAAACCAAAGAAATGTCTGGTGATTACAGTTCATATTTCTAATAATGTTTAAAAAGTAATGACAAAAAAATTTTTCGTCTTACAATAATTTTAAATTTGATATATTTACCTGTACAAGTGTGCTGCGCAGTAATGAACGCAACCTGTATCAGTAGCCAGATGGCCGGTACAGTGTTCGAGGAAGCATAGGGAACAATATATGAAAGAATCAGCCATCTTAAAATGACTTTTTTTCCGACGTTGCTAGCTTTTGGTCCAGAAGTTGTTCCCCCCATTTATGAAACTCCCCATTTATGTTGACTATGTGAATATTTTCTCAATTATTGTTTCTCATAGCACTCTGTAACAAAGCAGTGAATAGTTTAGGAGAGTTGGTGTCTCCTTGCAGAGTGGCTCTGTATGAGCTTCAATGCTTGAGCTACTTTGGCACTTTGCATCTGAAAAGACTTAAATAAGGGATAACTTTAATGTACCTAATAAAATCATTTCGGAAATATTGTGGGTTGAGGGTTAGGCCACTTTAAATCTCATAGCGTCAATTCAAAGATTCAAATGAGCTATACAGAACCTTTTAAGGCATGTACTAGATTTCTATATATCAATTTACACTGTTCTTAATCAAAATTCAGAGTTGGCGCAACGATATGAAATTATTGTAATTTCGAGACGAACATATTCATGTGAATTTTATTTCATATGAGTTACATTATATTTTCCATAAAATGTGTGGGGTGTCCTGTCATAAAAGAAACATGTTTCAAATTCGTGATATTTTTAATCATTTATAGTTTTCTTAAGTATAATAACACTAACAATCGAGAGGCTTAGATGTTAAGGGATACAAGTGACAAAATATTGTAAACTGAGTTAAGTGCACAAAATAATACTAGATAGTATTAAAAATTTAGTAGGAAAGAGATACAGATGAATTAAACACCTGGTGACGACATATCGCAGGTTCTAGTTTGCCTACTTACGAAATATTTAAAAACAGTTTGCGACAAACAGGTATAACTTCATTTGTATCCCTTTGCCTGTAAGGTGTTGGATATTATTTTTGGTGATTTGTTTAGTATCTTTGCAAATCAAGCCTTTAAAAAAGTATTCAAAATAAGTGAAATAATGACACAAAATGTACCAAGTAAGTTTTCATAAATAAAAATTTTTAATTTTTATGTAATTTTTCTTTTATTTAGTTTAAGAATTTAAGAAATTCGTAAGGTAATTAAGTGGCAAAGAGAAACAAGTGCAAAATTTGAAGCATAGGGGTACAGTATTTTCCAGTCCCAGTATATACAGGGGAGAAAGTATTTTGACAGTTTATTAAATGAAGAATTTGACAGACAGCCTGTGGAGTTAACGGAGACAGTAACAGCAATGGTTACCAGAATATCAAACAAGGAAGTGGCTCAAGCGCTTCAAAAAATAAAGAAAGGAAAAGCAGTCGGACCAGATGATATTCCTGGGAAGTATGGAGAGCATTGGGAGAGACAGGAATAAGTTGGGTAGCAGGTCTATTTAATAGAATTATGGAAGTTGGACAAATGCCAGACGAATGGAGAAGTAGTATATTAGTACCTGTCTACAAAAACAAGGGAGACATATAACAATGCACAAACTACAGGGCTACAAAACTACTTAGCCACACCATGAAAATATGGGAGAGAGTAATTGATAGACAGATATGTGAAGAAACCGAAATATCCGATAATCAATTTGGCTTTTTGCAGGGCAGATCAACAACAGATGCAATTTTCATTGTAAGGCAACTGATGGAAAAATACAGGAATAAAGAGAAAACGCTCATATGGTATTCATTGATCTTGAGAAAGCATATGATAGAGTTCCTCGAGAGATTCTGTGGTGGGCACTCAATAAGAAAGGAGTCCCTGGCGAATATGTAAAGATTGTGAGAGATATGTATGAGGGAGTAACGATTAGTGTTAGGACAGGTGTGGGAGAGACTGATAAATTTCAGGTGAAAGTAGGATTGCACCAAGGCTCGGTGCTTAGTCCTTATTTATTCTCATTAGTTTTGGACCAGACAACAGCGAAACTACAGGGTAGTATTCCATGGTGCCTAATGTATGCTGATGATGTAGTGTTAATAGGAAATAGTGAAAGAGACTTAGAACAAAAACTGGAACAGTGGAGACAAGCTCTGGAGGAAAAAGGTTTAAAACTTAGTAGGACAAAAACAGAGTATTTGGAATGTTCATTTAAAGATGGAGTTACTACAAATACCTTTGGATGGTGAAATGATTGTGAAAAGCAATAGTTTTAAGTACCTAGGATCGGTATTACAGAGTAATGGAGAAATAGATGGAGATGCATGCAGTAGAATTAGGGCTGGATGGATGAAGTGGAAAGAAGCGAGTGGTGTGTTGTGTGACAGAAAAATTCCAGTGAAGCTGAAGGGAAAATTCTATAAAACAGCCATAAGACCGGCTATGATGCACGGAACTGAATGTTGTGCAGTGAAAAAGAAAGAGGAACAACGAATGCATGTGACGGAAATGAAAATGCTTAGATGGATGAGTGGAGTGACAAAGCAGGATAAAATTAGAAATGAGTATATTAGGGGAAGTCTAGGTGTGGCACCAATTGATGCCAAAATGAGAGAGCATAGGTTAAGATGGTTTGGTCATGTTCAATGTCTCGATGTTAACCCTTAACTACAGAGATCCGGTATTTTTTACCGGCGGGCATTCCCAAAATGTGGATTTCATGGTAACCTCACCACTTACAAGTTCATGTGTCTCTGTACCTCTCGGGTAGTTTGTATAACAGTGCTAGTCAAAGCGTTTAGTGTCTATTGTCAATATTTTCTTTTCTAGCACACATCAAAAATCTTAACCGGTAAAAATTACCGGATGTCTGTTTTAAGTAAGTATTTTTATATGAGTACTACATTTGTAAATCTGAAATGTTTATATTATTTTTTTGTGTTTTTAGGAAAAAAGTAAAGAAATGGACTGTGGAAGTCATCCTGGACCTTCAATGAAGGTTAAATTTGACGATAAAAATGTTGAGGCCACTTTGCAAAAATGGAATTGCCATTTAATTCTGTGATAATTTTACCCCTTGCAGATTTTTTCTCATGGATGTAAAAATTTTCGTAAATGCTCTTTTATATTTCCTTTGTCATTCTATGTTACGTTTATTTGTTAAAAAAAAGTCTAAATTCTTCTCCATAGCATTTATGGCCGTTTCTATAGACAAAAAATGTCACCAAAATTCTTGCTTAACAGATTATTTTTTAAAAATCTTGTATTATATTATTAAAATCACTCATTTTACCATTTTTCCCATATCTAGAGCCTCCAGAAAAACACATAATGCATATTTTTTTGTTTTTTATTATTAACTTTATATTTTGACTCTATTTTATAATGACCGGTAAGAACTACCGGGGATCTGTTGTTACGTGGAAATATTGGGATGTCTGTAGTTAAGGGTTAATCACCCAATACGAAGAATAGCTGAAGTGCAGATTCCTGGAAGGAGTAGGAGAGGAAGACCAAAGAAGACCTGGGGGGAGACGATAAGGCAGGACATGTTGGTAAAGGGGATTAACATTGATATGACCCAAGATAGAGTTGTGTGGAGAAATGCAATTAGGGAAGCCGACCCCGTATAGGGATAAGGCAAAGAGAATGATGAGGGGTACAAATGTGAACGTTTTTTTTCAAATTTCAAATATTTTGAATGAAAATAAATACTAACTTTACAAAAGCTTTTACAATTAGATAAATAAAAGGTATAAAATTAATTCTAAATAAGTTTATAAGTGATTAATTTGCTGTAGAATTTACTATGTAAATTTAACTTTGAGTTCGTTTTTCTCAATTGAACCATTTTATCACTTGTACCCCTTAGCATCTGGGCCCCTCAATTAAAACATCTAATTTCACGCGAAATCAGCAATAAAAAATCAGTTTATATACCACGATTTAGCCAAAAATGAGAACAATAGCTTTCCATCATTAATAAATAATTGGATGGATGAGTCATCCTGAAATTTCCACCCCATAAGGGTGAAGGTGAAGTTATGTGACCAATAATACTTTTAAAACAAATGAAGATATAAAACAAAATATTTTTAATACACTAATCAAGTGTGATAATATGTGATCAACTGGTTTTTTCTCCAATATTATAATCACTATGGTCCCCCTCGATGTTTTTTCTTTGTCATGGTCTGTTGACTCTGTTTACACATAGTAAATATTTCGCAGATAAATATGGTTAGGAATGTATATTTTTTAAATCCGGTTTGATGACGAAGACTACAAATATTTTATTGTAGTAAAGTCTGGCAAAGATCAAAAATGTCACACTGTTTATAATAGCGGTTAGCGGTTTTAATTCATAAAAAAAATAACAATGATGGTTAATTATTAAATATTTTCCTGAAAGTATATTTGATTGTGTAAATAAAGCACTTACTTAGATATCACTATTAGTACAAAAATAGCACAAAAAACTGCTGAAAATGGAAGAAAATAAATGAATTACTTTTAGACAAAAAATGGGTGGATATATAGTTCAATAATACGCATGCGGGAAAAATGTGTCTTGAGTTGCAAACATTTACATTTTAGGTAAATATGGTTTCAAATTTAAAATTGGTCGTACTGCAACATTGAATTAAAAATTAATTCGTTAAAAAATATAGTATATTGCTTATTTGTAAACTTGTTAGTATGAGTAAAAAATTAATTACTTAAATAATAATTTACAAAAAGATTTTAAAGTACGTTCTTAATGTAGGCAACCAACAATATCGTGAGCGCAAACGTTTTTAAATTTCGTTTCAACCAATATTGCAAACTATTTTTGCACTGTTATTCTTTTGTACCGATTTTTCTCTGAACTTTTTCATTGATTGAATGTTGTATTTAAGGAACATCATTATCGATTCTGTTTCTGATCAATTTCAATCTGTAATCTGTAGTGTTTCTCCGTTAAGGGGTACGCGCCAAATATTGGTCCAATGCTATTTAAATGCATTCATTTTTTTCGAATCCTGAGAAAACTAATAAGTATTTTTGAAAAATTTAAATGCAGAATGAAAGATTACATTATTACCAAGAGTCCAAAGTCCCTTATTGGCATTATAGGTATTCATCACAACACAGGTTTTCTTTGTTAATACGCCGGAATGATTATATGTATTACCTTACTTAAAGTTTCCTGAATAATTATCCTGTAATCTACTTTAGTCTGTTGAATCAAATTTCTTTCTTACACAGAACAGTCTTTCTTCGTTCTCTTACGAACGACATTTGCTCTATTTAACACAGCTTCGTTGGTGTGAATCGCTCCAGGGTATTCAGAGTATTTTTCTATGCTACCACATCTCAAACGCCTCTATGCGATTGATCACATCGACTTTTAGAGTCCAGGTCTCAGTGCCATATGTAACAAAATTGTATTATTTATTATAATTTTTGTGTCCTTGGATTTGTCTTCCTCGGGAATAAGATATTTTCTAATAATAGTAAGTATATTTAAAGTATTTTTGTATACTTCACTTCTTGGTCTATTAAATTTGTCAGTATGTATGAGAAATCTTGTAACCTGTCAAAGCAAAGGTAATATAGTGGTCGAGCGTGTGATCGGAGGTCGAGAGGCCCCGGGTTCAAATCCCGGACGATTTATTTTCTTTTTTTTTTTTAATTTTTGGTATCGTTTTAATAAAAAATTTTTAAAAGTGGTAGGTAAGAAAGTTAGTTTAATATTTAAATAAAATCGTTGAAATCATAATAATAGAAGTATAACTTCTTACGTGCGTACAAAGTACACACACATTCTTTTTTTCTTTTCTTAAAAAAATTCGGCCCGGAACCCCCCTTTTCATCCCTTTAAAGGGGGTAATTTGAAGAGGACTATTTTTCCTACTATTTATTTCCCGACAGCATATGTCTATCACCCACCGTTTAGCGGGGGTAGCGCCTCAAAGTTGACAAATTTTTAAAAAAGATGTTTTTAAAAAAAAATATTTTTCCCTAACTGTAATGAAAATTAAGAAGAATCCCAGCGACAATTAATCACAAATAAGTGGTTAATTTTTTGGTATAGGTTTCATTTAAGGGCAATTGCAAATTTTTTAATTACAGGGTGTTACATTTTAAAAAACTCCTTTTTATACCATCTGAACCGCCTATGCTAGAGTTAAAAACTTTCAGCGATTATCCATGTACTAGTGTTATTTACAAATTTGTATAATGCACCCCCATGTTTTCCCCGGAACCACCCCAAAAAAGGAGACTTAATAAAGAAAATAATCAAAAATTGATTTTGGGCCACCACTGTGGCTTTAGGGTGCAAAGAAAATAAAATATCCATAGGTCATAATGTGTAGCAGACAATGTGTTCTTTTATTTTTCATAAGTATGTTATCCATAAAATGAATAGGTGACAAAAACTGGAGCCCACCAAAGCATATCTGAGGTTTACGGCGCCACCGTGCCATAACGGTTGCTTATACCAAAAAAATTCATAGGACCTTATTTGTAGAGAAAATAGTGGTCTTTAATTCTGTATAAGTTTGGTTTTATAAAAATGCATAGGTAATGAGAAAATCGTCAAAACATGCTCTTCAAGGGATAGGGGTAGTTTCTGCAGTTTATTTTCAAGGATAGGGGAGTTTCCGCAGGGATGTTGCAATAATCATATATATTTATGAAAAACCCTATTGATGGAGCATATCTCCATATGGGTCAAGAAGCAAAAAAAATGTTTTTTTCAACCCCCCCCCCCTTATTTATTTTTTTCTGGCTACAGGGGTTGCATTAAGAAATCACTTTTGGTGGCCATGCATGAGTAATATGAGGTGAACATGCACAAAGTGATATATGAAGCATTTTAATAAAGGGCATGGTGTGTGAAGGATTCCAATAAAATCACTTTCTTTATTAATTCTTCTTTTTTTTGTGGTGGTGGTTCCGAAAAAAAATGGGGGTGAATTATAGAAATTTATAGATAACACCAGTACATGGATAATCGCTGAAAGTTTTTTTACCCTGTCATAAGCGGTTCAGATGGTATAAAAAGGGTTTTTTTTTATGTAACACCCTGTAATTAAAAACTAAGCAATGGCCCTCAAATGAAACCTATATCAAAAAATCACCTACTTACTTGTGATTAATCTCCCCAGGGTTTATTCTTAATTTTCGTTACAGTTAGGGAAAAATATATTTTTTTTAAACATCTTTTTTTAAAACTTGTTACCTTTGGGGCGCCACCTCCGCTAAACGGTCGGTGATAGACATATGCTGTCGGGAAATAAATACTAGGAAATATAGTCCTCTTCATTTTACTAGTAAGTAAATTTTTTGCAAAACATACAGGAAGGACTACGTTTCGCAAAAACCACAAATTACCCCCTTTAAAAAGATGGAAAAGGGGGTTTCGGGGCGAAATTTTTTAAGAAAAAGTTAGTCTTATAATAAGCACCCTTTGATATACCAGAAAAAAAAAATAAAACCGGACTTCGTGTCCATTTTGCGAAGTTCAACCTCTGTTTCCTCTATTGCGAATTGCTTCAATTCTGCATTTAATCTCTTTACTTATGTCTCATTGGTGTTTAATGTAGCATCCTAGATATTTGAAATGGGTAATCGATCTCACTGTTATGTTGATCTATCCGTAGGGAAGCATTGTCGTTAGGTTGGCAACTAAATATCATTAAATTTGTCTTAAGAAGCACTCATTTTTAGACCAATTTCTCTTCCTGTCTTGCTTAGGCAATTCAATAACCCTTGAAGTCCCTGAACACTTTTGTCAGCCTATCTAAGAATATTGATCAACTTGCCATTGATTTTCACTCCGACGTCTTTATCTTGCAAAGCCTGTTTGAAAATTATATCCAAGCCGATATTAAATAACAGTAGGGATAGAATTCATCCCTGTTTGACGCCTCTTTGAATGTAATATTCGTCGCTTAATCTCCCATCGACTCGTACGACTAATTCGCTTTTCATTATGGTAGACTACAGTCGGAAAAATGAAAGAATACCCATGAACGATCATGTAAAGGATTTATATTAGCATCCAAAAAATAAGAGTTAATCCATATCGATTTAATTTTTAAAAGTCTTAAGCAAATATTACTTACACGTATTGTTTGGATTTCGTAAATAGGTGACACTGGCTTTGCAATCTAGGCCACGAACTTTGAAAACACCGAAGTCAGCAATTATTCTGCTATTAGTAATTCACGGTCACATTCAAGTATACTCAATCATAACAAAACAATTACGATTTATTTATAGATACGGAGAAAGTAAAGAAAGAGATTATTCATTATTCAGAAACCGACGTGGTTAGACTAGAGACGTTGTCCATCTATTGCACCAACTAGTTACTGTCGTACATAGTGATTTAAATAAATATATTCCGGTAATTAGTGTTTCAACCTAATCAACCCACCATCGGGAGTGATCAACCCCCGTACCACCATAATCACATCAATCACTTATTTTGTATTTGCTGTCTTTTTTTATAAATAACAAACGTTTGTTATAGAAAAAGACAGCAAATACAAAATAAGTGATTGATGTGATCGTTCATGGGTATTCTTTCATTTTTCCGACTGTAAATATATTTTGAAATAAACACTATTTAAACTCTTAATAGGTTTAATTTAAAAAGATTTACATTAAATATTTCAACAATTCCAATATTTATGCAGTTAAATCAATCACCAATCGTCTACTTCAATATCTTCCACTATATCCTTTTCTCCATCATCTTCCGGCTCGACAGGACCAGATGGAGCTGCCTTTTTATGCTTCTTTCCTCCTCTTTTACCTCGCTTTCGTTTACCACCTTCATCATCGTCATCTTCTTCAGAGTCGCTAGGGAACAGCTCAACAGGTCCTTCAGATTTCTTTGCTAAAAATTTTTTTAAAGATATTATATTCAATATACTTCAAAAAATATATAAGAAAATGTTAACTAAATGTTATTTATTCAATAACCAATAACACTCACCATCTTTTTTAGTCCTTTTTAGTGTTGGTAGATTATAATCAGCCAATTCATCGTTACTAGTCAATTGTTTGTTCTTCTTAACTACCCTCAATTTATCCCAACTCTCATAGTACACTGTCAATGGTGGTTTCTTTTCTTTAATCTGCGCTTCCCATCCTTCTATTTGTTTAAAATCGTTTATGTTGATATTGAGTTTTGTCCTTTCATTTTCTATGTATTTTGAATTTTGTTCGATCTTTTCTAACACTTGCTTCAGTTTTCTGGAATAGTTTGGGTTTTTGCAAGATTTGAGGAACTTTTTGATCTAAAAAATTTACTAGTTAAAAAAATCAAATGTATGAGCCATATATGGTCATAAAAATAACAACTGTGACAGAAAACTGTAAGTAAAAACCTGATTCAAACAGACCAATCATAGGGCTTTTCAACAACAACAGTCATTTGTTCGAAACAGAAGCTCGAAACAAATGACAGTCGATGAAAAGCCTTATTGGTCCAATATTTTAATCAATAGTCAATATTTCTATAGCGATACGCTTTAATTACTATTTTTGCTAAATTTTTAATAACTTTTCTCAAAACAAAATAACATTAGTAATTTAAAATTCACATTTAATATACAAACCATATGCTAACAAGGGCCGTTAAGTTTAAGAAACGAAATGTATCCCTAAGCAGATTGTATAAAAGTAATGTTTTCTTCAAGGAAACACTAATAGATTTCGAGGCCAGATTGCCACGCTCTTTATGCCAACTTCTTAAAATCCAGAAAGGTTCTCATCTTTTAAAACGCAGATGTAGTAATTTAATGCCTTTCTAGCCATATTGTAAAACCGCAAGCATGGTGACATAATAGAGTGTGGTGGTCTGGCAGTATCGACACAGCAGGCGAACGATTCAGACACACCCTCGCTAACAAACCCTTACGAGATAATAAACGAAGCACGCTTGTTTACCCAAAATAAATAAATATATTAATGTTCGTTGATACACTTATTTTCAATTGATTCCGTCAACACCCCACCATCGGAACATTTCCACTTTCTAAAATTACAATGGAAGGATCGACAATAGCAATACTAACAGATGACGGCATCTTTAAAAATATAGAATATCAACTGAGTATCACAGGGTGACTCTCTATCAACTTCACTATTTAATGTCGCTATAGAAGGAACAATACAAGCTACCGAAATAAAAGGTACAATTTGTAACATTGATTTAGTAGAAACCTAAGCAGTTTAAAGTAAGAATTTACGAAGTTTTGCAAGGAAGCATTCGAGAGAGGTTTGGCAATAAATCAAAGTAAAACAAAGTACCTAGTATGCTCAAGAAAAAAATACAGTTAATGTGACAAGGCGAATATGAGTTTGAAACTTGGTAATACTAACGAACATAGTAATCAATGAAAGCATTCTGGCAGAAAACAGAACCTACTGGAAATACAACTTGCTCAAAGTTAAGAAGCTTACTCAGAATATTTAAACTGAAAATTTACAGAGCAGCATTAGACCAGTAATCACATATGGTGTTGAAGTAATGTGCTTGACACAGAAAGATGGAGGATCCTAGAGAGGAAAATCATTCGGAAGATAGCAGGCCCACTAAACTTAGGTAATAATTAATTTAGAAAACGTGTACGCACGGTGGCTAAGTAGTAAACATCAAGTAGACTACTTAGTAGACAAAGACAAATATTTGGACCTACGAAGAACAACAAGAAGAGCAGTAACAGCAGCAAAAAAGAAATGTGGGATAAGAAATGTCAAGAGATCGACACTTACATAGGCGGAAGGAAGTGTTCAGAGACATGGAAATTTTTAAACAAAATAAAGAACACAGAAAGAAATACTACTTCTATTCAGTTAATACCAACAGAAAAATGGAAAAAATATTACGAGAGTTTGCTAACAGAAAGTAGAGCCGAATTTACCACAAAATCACCAACAGAAGTATTCGTTTAAGCCGAAGAGATAGTAGTGGGAGTTGATATGGTGAAGAAAGCTGTAAATGAACTAAAAAATGGTAGAGCTCCAGGGCCAGAAAGTATTCCTGCCGAATTAATAAAATGTGGCACAGATAAACTCTTTCAAGCACTTACTTGGTGTATGAACAAATATATAAACGGTATCGCACCGGTTTGACCCAGTTTATGGAAAGTAGCTTATATTTTTTCCATTCATAAAAAAGGAAATAAGTTGGATTGCTCAAATTAGAGGATTATCGGTAACTAGTACACTAAGCCCGGTGTACGGGCGCATTCTTAGAAATCTCATTGTGATGGAGTATAGGGAACAAGAAGAAGAACAGGCTGGTTTCCGCGCTGGAAGGACTTGCACAGATAATGTCATCTGCCTAAAACAATTAATTGAAAAAAATCAGCAACCAATCAAGAGCAACCCAATCAGCAACCCATCTCATGTTTGTTGACCTCCGTAAAGCATACGACAGCGTTCCTGTGACTAAATTGTGGAAATCACTACAAGAAACTAACATCAGTTACACTCTAATCAAAGCCTCAAAAAAATCTATATGAAAATTCTACATCACAAGTAAAAATTGGCAACACAATATCTAAAAATGTTGTTCTGAAGCTATTTCCTTGCGGCATTTTTATAATTAAGTATTTTCTATGGGAAATAAGCCACAATTTTACTAAAAAATTAATTTATTAACGTTTCGAAGCCCAAATCGGGTTTCGTTGTCAAAATACAAAATACTATTAAAATAAACAAAAATGTTGTTGCTAAGTAAAAAAATTCTTCTAATAATTTATTTAATCTGACTCATTTATATTGGCAATTCAGACGTATATTATACATTTTAAAGTAGAAGACTTTAAAATGATATCGCCAATATTTATGAGTTGCCTTCCTGGGACGACTTTACTAAAAGATAGTTCATTCGATTACATGAAATCAATCCCAACTCAAGAATATCCGTCGCAAAAAAATCATAGCATATGATCTGTCTTTAAAAAGACAACCAAATGCAACGATGACAGTAAAATTCTCGCGTTAGAGACTTCATAGTAAATCACAAGGGAAAACCAGGAAAAACCCTGTGATACTATCCAGACATCATAAGTATTTGGTCTTACATTTAATTTACTCTCAAAAAATAATACCAAATTCTGACTTGTAACATGTTTAAATTATAAATAATATTAATAATATTAGATATACAGTGCTAGTCAAAAGTCCGTACCCCCCCTCGTATCTTTTGAACGGTTATACCTATAATAGTGAAATTTGGAGGGAGGAAATAAACGGACGTAAGCTTCTTAACTAGTCATGACAGGTGACGTAATAGTGACAGATGACTTTACAGCGCCACTGTGACAGATAATTTTAAATGGGACCTTATGGCAAGTGATACCTCGTTTGAAAGGTATTGAAAATACCTATTCATTTATACTAATTTTGTTTGAGTTTAAGCTAATTTTGATGAAAAAATGAAATAAATATAAAATTGTAGTTTCGCATTTAATTAATAAAAATTCAAAATTCTGCCTATGATTACTTGTCAAAAGGGTAGAAGTTTACGTAAAAACTACTAGAAAATTGAAAAACGTCAAATTTTTTGACAAAGAAACCATAGGCGGACATTTGAATTTTTGTTAATTAAATGAGAAACTACAATATTATATTTATTTAATTTATTCACCAAAATAAAAATCCACCTACACCCAAAAAAATTAGTATGGCTGAATAGGTATTTTAAATACCTTTCAAACGAGGTATCACTTGCCATAAGGTCCCATTTAAAATTATCGGTCACAGTGGCTCTGTAACGTCATCTGTCACTATTACGTCACCTGTCATGACTAGTTAAGGAGCTTATGTCCGTTTATTTCCTCCCTCCAAATTTCACTTTTGTACGTATAACCGTTCAAAAGATAAAAGGGGGGGTACGGACTTTTGACTAGCACTGTATAAGTAATACTAAAATATAAAATATGTACTATTTAACTCGGTATTATTGATTTACTAATCTTGGTATTTTCTTTCTATTGACTTCCTCTTTCAGTATGGGTAACAACACAAACTATCTTTTAGTAAAGTCGTCCCAGGAACGCAACTTATAAATATTGGCGATATCATTTTAAAGTCTTCTACTTTAAAATGTATAATATATGTATGAATTGCCAATATAAATGAGTCAGATTAAATAAATTATTAGAAGAATTTTTTTACTTAGCAACAACATTTTTGTTTATTTTAATAGTATTTTGTATTTTAACAACGAAACCCGATTTAGGCTTCGAAACGTTAATAAATTCATTTTTTAGTAAAATTGTGGCTTATTTCCCATAGAAAATACTTAACTATCTAAAAAGTTCATCGTTAACAAGGGTCTGCGCCAGGGTTGCTGTATTTCACCAACTTTGTTCAAGATATATGTTGCAAAAGCACTAAACCAGTGGAAACGTAAATGCCACGGTATGGGTATGGACCTCCGAGAGGTTTGTTTATATACCTTACAATTTGCTGATGACCAAGTCATCATAGCTAATGATAAAGACGATCTACAGATATGGCAAGAAAACTAAAGGAGGAATATGAACAGCGGGGCTTGGAAATTAATGTGGAAAAAACTAAATACCTACCCATAGGAGCTGAGTTATCTAATATCGAACTAGAGGATAATGAAGAAATCACATCCTGTAGTGAATACACGTACCTGGGAGTAACCTTCGATAGAACGGGAAGAGACGATGAGGAAATAAAGAAAAGGGTAACACAAGCAAGAAGAACAACTGACTACCTAAATGGAATACTTTGGAGCTCCGAAATAGGAATACAGCGAAAATACAATATCTATGAAACACTTATTAAAAGCAGCCTACTTTACGGAGCAGAAACTTGGAGAATAACCGAGAACAACAGGAAAAAATTAGAAGCTGTAGAAATGGATGTGTTTAGAAGATCGTTAGGTATATCCCATAGGGAAAGAGTTCGAAATGAGGAAGTAAGACGACGAATTGGAATAGATGGTTACTTAACAACAGACATTGAGAGGAAACAGTTGATTTGATATGGTCATGTTCAAATAATGGAAGACACAAGATTACCCAAAAAGATTATGCAGTGGGTACCACCAGAAAAAGAAAAAGAAAAAGAGAGGCGACTGCAGGCGGGATGAGCGTTTATTTATTTTATAACGGTGTCTTGTGTCGTAGAAGGCAGCCAGCGGAGGGAGGACACTTTACATCCAAACTTCGCTGTCTGCCTATATTTTTTTTTATTTATTTTTTTTTATCTGATTTTACTTATTTATTTATTAATTTTATTGTGCTTTATTTATTTATTTTAATTATTTATTAATGTAATCAATATTAGGTTTGTTCTAGCAAACAGTCAAACTAGTCAGAAACCGTCAGCAAACAGTTGGTCAGTGAGAGAACGTAATACAGTCACCAGTACTATCCCCTCTACTCGCGCTGGTCCACTATTCGCTGATGGTTTCAAACCGTTTGAAACTGATGCTAGAACAAACCGTTTATTTCTAAAAAAAATATCGTTTCTTTTTTAACAAATTTTATTCATTTATTTACTTATTTATTTAGTGCACGTCGTAACAGAGAGCCAGTATGGGGAAGACTCTCTACATCTGGTCCATGCCGACTGTCTTGGGTATTGTTTTCGTTATGCCTATTTTCTGTTTCGTTGTTATTTTTTGTTTGTTCTGTTCTGGGGCAGCTAGTGGGGGAGGACATTTTACATCCCACATCGCTGACTGCCTCCCCTTTTTAACCTAGAGTAAATGGGTACGAGTGCGAGTGTGAATTGATGAATGTATGAATGATTGGTGTTACTCGTAATTGCCAACTGGTTTTGTTTTGCTAGTTCCATCATAGATGAGGGGCCCACTGCTCGCCCGGCCCGCACATGGGTTGCGCGTGGACGGTCGCTTCACCGGCCGGTCTGGCGCAAGGCTTGTGCGGGAGGCCATCCAATCCATGGAATGCACGCGAAGAGTGCCAGAGGGGAGTTAGGAGTAAGGTCGACAGACATGCTCGCTAAGAGCGGTTCCAGACTCGTCGGCTGGAGAAAGAGGGGGTGGGTTTAGTCGGTAGGTGGCCCGTCGAGATGAAGTAGGACGGACTGAATCCGACACATCTGGGACACCTTCCCAGACGGTGTTGCGAAGATTCCCACCTCCTAAAAAAAAAGTGGGTACCACCAAACCGCAAAAAAGAGGAAGACCCAAACAGACATGGAAAGAAGGGGTAACCAAAGCAATGAGTACAAGGGATTTAGAGATGGCCAATGGGATGATAGAAGGACGTGGAAGTTGGGTATCGGACAACGTCGAAAGACGTTTAAAACCGATACATATATGTATATAATTTAGAAAACTGATGAACTACGAAGTAAGATAACCTTTGAAAAGAGATGCTATCGTCAGATTTATCAAGGCAGAGACTCAGATGGATTAAACATATAGAAGGAAGAAATCCAGAAGCAGTTACCACTAAGATTATTGAATGGAGACCAGTATCAGGCAGACCATGAGGAAGACCAAAAACCCGATGGGAAACCAGATACTTGCGGACCATAAGAAGATGGATGTTAGGGAATGGATAACCTTAAGCAGAAACAGCAACGAATGGAGAAATATTGTAGAAGACACCAAGTCACACAACCAATTGTAAAACCAAAATGTTAATACTGACTGATTCCCCATGACAGCCCAATGAGGGCAGTAATCACTCCACTAGGAGTGTAGATGCCATGGTTATGATTTCCACTTTCTCTCCATTTATTTGGATATGATCCAAATCCAATTTGGTAAGATTCTGCATGCTGTCAACGTACGCTTCTGATGGTAATGTTTTTTTGACCTTACCATGATCAAATATATGTAATCTGTAATGTATTTTTTGTGTGAGAGTCCTTTATGTCCGTATTTGATGTTTTTTAATGTTCCAACCAACAACCGACAACACCAGTAGACAATTTTTTCCAAAAGTCAGACAGGGTTTTTTTCTACCAATAAAAAACTTCATAAGTAGAAGTTTTTTAAATCTTACATGGGATCCCTCTCTCTTCATAGTGGTATTTTGAAATTACTGACCATAGCTCTGAAGATGGCTTTATAAGCCGAAAGCGCTCAGCTGGATTTATATATTTTACACACTTCAAAAGTACGCTGTCTTTCAGTATTCATAAATGTGTACAAAAACTATTTCAGTCTTTACAAAAATAATTTTATAGCCAGAATGATCGCCAATATTGGAAACGAATAGGCACCAAAAGAAGATCTATATATTTAAAGTAGAATACACATACCTGTAAAATTGAAATTAAATTCATATCTGGAAAAGCAAGAGTGTGTGATTGGGCACTTAGGTATTCCAGCAACATTCCATAGACTGTTTCTATAACCATATCTTTGGAACCATTTTCTTGTAGTTGCGATTTTGACAGTCTCAGCAGGCAAGTGAAATGTAGTGGTTTCATTGACACTTTTTTGTGTTTCTTATTGAAATCAAAAGATGTCAGCACCTAAAAACATGTTAATCATAATATAACATACAGAAACAAAATAATTATAATCTGAATAAAAATAGACGGTTTCGTTTTGATTCAATTTAAGTCTCTTGCCATCCCTTGACACGTGTTTCTATGTTTACCCGTTATCAAAGAGGCTTTGAAAGAAGACTGAATTGAACCAAAACGCACCGATCCATTGGTAAATATACTCAGGGACAGAAATGTTGCATATAATGGTCCTGTCGCCAGTAGGGGTACAACGGCCTCCTTAATTCAGATGGACTTACCCAAGTTTTCTTTATGTATTTTGACCCGTAGAACACGAATTTTTTGGGTAACAGTCGATCCGGATGTCGATAAAATTGTTATAAACAAAGAACTTGAGGAATCACATAACAGCGATTTTTCGCAAAACAAAACATTTTTTTGTATTTTTTGGGTCATTCTAAGGAAAAAATGTTTTTATAAGTTTTTTCGTAGGATGCATAGTTTTCGACATAAACGCGGTTGAACTATCAAAAAAAAAGAAAAATTGCAATTTTTGAACCCGAATAACGTTTGATTGAAAAATAAAATAGCAATTCTGCTTACCGCATTTGAAAGTTCAAGTCAAATTCTATCGGTTTTGATTATTTTCATTGCTAAAAATTAATTTTTTTATTGTTAAACAAAGCTATAAACACATAGTGCTTGAATGATGTTTTCAATGCATTTCTAATTTGAAATCGAACGAGCAGGCGCGCATACAGAATTTCTACGTATATTACGTACATTAAAACGCATGCATTGGGCACGGGAAACACTATGTGTTTACAGCTTTGTTTAACAAATAAAAACTTAATTTTTAGCAATGCAAATAATCAAAACCGATAGAATTTGACTTGAACTTTCAAATTCAGTAAGCAGAATTGCTATTTTATTTTTTAATCAAAAGTTATTCTGGTTCAAAAATTGCACTTTTTCGATTTTTTGCAAGTTCAACCGCATTTATCTCGAAGACTATGCATCCTACGAAAAAACTTGTAAGACCATTTTTTGCTGAGAATCACCAAAAAATACAAAAAAAAATGTTTATAACAATATTATCGACATCCGTCAAAAAAACTCGTGTTCTACGGGACAAAATACATAAAAAAACTTGGGTAAGTCCATCTGAATTAAAGAGGCCGTTGTTCCCCCCCCCCCCCCCCCCCCTGGCGACAGGACTATAACATGTGAAGTGAAATTTTTTGTGCTGCTATTTTTAGCCCCCCCAGTTTCATAGGAATATGATTTCTTTTCCGAATGAGATGTTTTATAGTGTCATATAAATGCTCTATTAGATTTAAATCTGATATTGACTATACAGGGTGATTGATTAGTGGGGTAAAGGTCAATAGATCCGCTATAATAATAGATAGCAATAAAAGTTATTAACAAAAATTCTAGCCACCTTTGAGCTTCACATTACAAAATTAGTTAGAATATTACAGGGTGTTCGATAACACAGTGGCAGACCAAACTTATGTTTTCGAAGTTATACTTCTTTAGGCGCGATTGTACACACCGACAGTATGGTATTAGTCATTATACGGGCTCTGATTGGGTGTTGAAATGATCTGTCAATAATAATTGTTCAATATGGAGGTAAACAAATGTTGTATAATATATTAGTTTTATTGTTGTGAGGACAGAAACAAAAAAGTTTATAATTGTAGTGACTTTTTAAATAGTTTTTAAAAGCAACAGGTACGTAATAATAATTGTAAATGTTTCAGTATCGCAATAAAAAATTACATAACCTATTTGGAAAATGTAAAATAAACCTACCTAGTATGTATGTAAAATAAACCTACCTAACCAACAAAATTTCTAAAAATATTCATCTAATATTGTTTTCTTGCTCTGTTTGTTGTGTTGTAATATTTTAATTCCGTAGACATCAAAATAATGTGGTTAATTCGGAACTGTCAAGTTGTTCAGTTGCTCTATCTACCAGTAAGATGCATAATATGTCCCGGTAGCCGGTATCTAAAGGTGCTGGAAATTGAACACAATGTACGTGGGTTCAATCAACACAAACTTTTATTTTTTTTATACATTTTATGATTGTAAGTATATTATTATATAATTTTTTTTAAGAAAATACGTATTTAATTAAAATTTTTCCAACAATTATTGTTCAGAAATCATTTGTGGCATTTTTCAATGTGTTTGTGTGTGTTTAATTCTGTTATAAGTATAACTTCTTACGTGCGTACAAAGTACACACACATTACACATTATTTTAAATGGAACATACTATATTTTATTTTAAATTCGAAATGCTGTTAACTTCTCTATCACAAAAATATAAAGGTTTGTTATGTTAGAGGGCATTTATAAAGTTATAACCAATTTTATATGAAAATCGTAACAAGTTCAACTCCCTGTATAAATAAAAATAAGCAAAAGAATAATGGTTTATTAATGCCATATTTTTTTATGTATGTATTGTCAAAATTTTCAGGAATGATTAATATTGTTAATTTTCTTTACGTCAAATACAGGGTGAGTCAAAACGCAAGTACAATATTTTCTCAGTAATTTTAAATGGCACACCCTGTATTTTATATCACTATTGAAAAGTGCCATTACCGTACTTTAATTTTTAGATAACATTCCCTATGTCTAAATTTATTAGTTTTCGAGATATTTTCATTTTTCAATGGACCAGTACCGTGGCCCCCAAATCACCAAAATTTAATAAAATGGACTGATTTTTTTGGGGTTACGTTAATTATTGAAGTTTATAAAATACCTCCAACAACAAGGGATGAAATAAAAAATAGAATACAAAGTGTATTTCGATGTGTTATTTTACAAATGCTTCGTAGAGTAAGTAGCTCATTCAATGATCGTTTTTAGGAGTGCATAAAATGTGTTAGGAGGTAATTTTGAACACCTTATGTAAGTAAATATTAAAAATATTTTATTAAATGTATCTTCTAATGTTTTGAAACATGTTTTTTTGCCAAATGTATTACTGATAAATTATTTTTCGTTCTTTATTTGTTACATTGTTACATTTACATACAAAAGTAGTGTTTAATTGTCTTCACAAAATGTTGTATTTTGTGTTTGTGTGTTTTTTTCTAAAATTTATTACTAATTTTCTCTCTTTATTTGTTACATTTACATAAAAAAGTAGTTTTAATTGTTTCAAAAATGCTGCATGTTGAGGTTGTGTTTTTTTTTGTAAAATGTATTATTTTAATACAAATAAATACTAATAAATTATTTTTATTTCTTTATTTGCTACATTGTTACATTGATTACCAGATTGATAATCAGTAATCGTCAATTGTCAATTCAGTCATGGCTTACTTAAAATGTAGATAAATTTGGGCACCTAAAATAAGTTGCTCTGAAAATGAAAATATCTCGAAAACTAATAAATTTGGACATAGGGAATGTTATATAAACATTAAAGTACGGTAATGTTACTTTTCAATAATGATATAAAATACAGGGTGTTCCATTTAACATTACTGACAACATTACTGTAACATTACTACTTGAGTTTTGACTCACCCTGTATTTGATATAAAGAAAATTAGCAATGTCAATTATTCTTGAAAATTTTGACAATAAATAAAAAAATATGGCATTAATAAACCGTTGTTGTTGTGCTCATTTTTATTTATACAGGGAGTTGAACTTGTTACGATTTTCATACAAAATTGGTCATAACTTTGTAAATACCCTGTAACATAACAACCCTTTATATTTTTGTGATGAAGAAGTTAACAGGATTTCGAATATAAAATAAAATATAGGGTGTTCCATTTAAAAAAACATAAGTTTGGTCTGCCACTATGTTATCGAACACCCTGTAACATTCTAACTAATTTTGTAATGTGAAGCTCAAAATCTGCTACAATTTTTGTTATAAATTTTATTGCTATCTATTACTATAACGGAGCTATTGAGCTTTACCCCACTAATCAATCACCCTGTATGATAGCCAAATCATTTTTAAATTGAACCTCATCAAGGTAAGTATGAGTATAGAGTTCTATATCGAGTATAATTGTATCAAGTAACTATACACTTTATTTGACGTTTTGAGTTCTACTTCGGAAATAGTTATCTAACTACAAAACATTTCCGAAGTGAAAATCAAAACGTCAAAAAAACTTGATTCTAAAGTAAAATTGTGGCTAATTCCCACCAAAAATTTACAAATAAATCATAAAAACACTAAAGAATTTAACCTACCTCCAACAAAAACGGCAATACAGGAATAAAAACCCCTGTTTCTTTCGACAAATCCATTAAAATCTGAACTATATGAAACCTTAAAGGGTAGTACTGTGCAGTTGGAATTAATTTGATGGTACCTATACAAATCTGCACCAAAGGATACACCAACTGTTGCATTATCTTCTTATTGTAAGTCACTGCTAGAAGATTTCCCCACAGCTTCAACGAATTTACGAATTGCCAATTATACACAGCTTGTATATTCTCTTTCTTATTCACAGTTATGGCATTTCGTAGATGTATAGCTAACTGTCGAATGTACAAAAACACATGTTGATAGGCAAAATTCACATCCAAAGCGAACATTTCAACTAAAGACCTCCTCATGAAGTTAATCACAGGCAAGCCCTTGAAGCTGACGAATTTTGAGTTCTTGACGTAAGTCATGTACATCGATTTCAAAACTGTGTCCAAAATGGTTGATTGCTGGTTGTTGGTTATTCTTAAGATGCAGAAGAATGCTACTACTCGGACGGAGTCTTCTGCGGTTCCCCAGAAAGTTACTAGCCTCTTCACTATGGATTTGGTTATGTGTGGGAATGAAGTTAAAAGAGAGGACATATAATGCAGATGCTTTAAAAGCACTGTTTGTATATTTGACGATGTAACGCCTTGTAGAAGCTAGAAATAGACAAAAAAGCATTAAATCAGTATTATAGTAATACAAAAATACAATAATATTAAAGACAACATATAGTCCTAATGACAAATGTATAGACACAAACTAAAAATTAGATTCTTCAATTCATTCTTATTTTTGCAACGTGATTGTTTTGTATTATCTAAAATCTAAATGATACATGTGAGAATGAAGACTATTTTTGTAGTCTTCTAAGAACATTTTGTATCATATCAATAACATACCTTCAATATATCTGTAAAGTATGCCTTCAAATACTTTTTTATCTTTATAAACTTCTTGCATTTATGTGGAGGTTGCTTTGATTTAACTTGTAGACCTAAAAATCTTCTTACTGCTGGGCCCAATTCTAGCACACAGAGCTGGATAACTCCATTGAAAACAGCAGAACCTAAAATAAAATATGTGTCTATCATTCACATGTTTTGTATTTTGATAACAATTTCCAAAGTGGAAATCAAGACGTCAAATAAACTTAATTTTAAAGTAAAATTGTGGCTCATTCTTAACAAAAATAATAAATTCTATCTTTTCATTTACAACTATCTGAAGTTTACCTTCAACTTTATATTCAGCTGGTTCTTGATCTTCTTCTTCGCTTACAACTGTTCTTAGAGCAGCATGGAAGGCATGTGTCACTGCAATTATTGTTTTGTTACTCTTATCTGTCTGAATTTCTGTTTGCCAATGTTTTAATAATTTAAGAGTTATCACTCTTGAATCTTTTGGCTTATCATTATCTTCATCCTAAAAAGCCAAAAAGATAATAAATATACTTACATGGATGTAAAAAAATAGTACAGTAGAACCCCGATTATCCATGTGTGGATTATCCAGGCTGCGGATTATCCAGGCTGCAGATGATTATCCGTGCTATGATTTTCTATTATTACTCAAATTGCATTTTTGAGATTTTATCCAAATAGTGTCACAGTAAATCACTTAAGGGAAACTCTATATGCCGAGAGGGAGACTTATAATGAAAGATTTATTTTTTCTGTTATCTTTTTATGGTAGGTACATATTGTATGTATATACATACTGTCTATTTAAAGTCAATTGAAAATTGAACAGAACACTTGCAGAAAACAGATCCGTTAAATGATATATTTGAACCTCCTCGTAAAATTTGAATTTTCAATTGACTTTGGATAAATGGTACATATGTATTAATATATAAGAAATAAATGTTCGGATTATCTGTGCTTCTCAATTATCCGTGCCACGTCCGGTCCCAATGAGCACAGATAATCAGTGTTCTACTGTACATAAAAAGTGAAATAAAAAAGAAAATAGAACGAAACAATAAATACAAATCACTTTCTGCTTAAAAAAAAAACAAAAATTTACCTCAAAATCACTCTCATCACTTGCTACTGACAGTTTATCACTAGGCTTATGAATATCATCATCCTCATCATCATCACCTTCTTTTTCTTCACCTGCTTCCCCATCTTCCTCGTCTGATAAATTAAATTCTAGCAATTTCTTGTCATTCTCTTGCAGGAACTTGTAAAATTCTGGGTCACTTTCTTTTAATTTTTCTAAATCCCTCTTGTGCTTTTCTGCTGAATCTTCTTCATCACTTTCTTCTATGTTCTCCTGATCATCATTTACAGTTGCATCTGAAATGTAAATAAAAATTGTAAATTTGATCTTGCACCACGTAACAAGATCTGGGAAATATTAAGGGGAACAGAGCAAAATGCAAAATTTTCGATGTGTTTTAAATGTATTCATTCTTTTTTTAGAATCCTGAGAAAACTAATAAATATTTTTGAAAAGTTTAAAAACGCAGAATGAAAGATTACATGATTACTGAGGGCTGAAAGTTGCTGAAGAGCTGAATAAGTTACAGGGGTGAAAATAAAAGAGAAAATTTAGTGTGATTTTTAATTGCAAATATTTCATTCCAAAGAAACTTTATATTTATATTTAACTTTATATTTTTATCTAAGGGCCTTTTGGCCCTCGGTAATAAAGTAGTCTTTTATTCTGCATTTAAATTTTTCAAAAATAGTTATTAGCTTTCTCAGGATTCGAAAAAAAAATGAATACATTTAAAACACATTGAAAATTTTAACATGCGTCAAAATTTTGCATTTTGCTCAGTTCCCCTTAAACTGTAGAAATGTGAAACCGAAGTTAAGCCAAGCAGTAGAGAGTATAGAGTAAGCGCCACCCTACTAGATACATGGGTATAGTATTTTTACTACAAAAACGTTATTACGTAGGTCAAAATTTTTGACGTAAGAGAACTGTCAAAACATTAGAATGTGACTTTTCATTATTGCTATGTTTATTATAAACACGGCAATAATGAAAAGTCACATTCTAATGTTTTAACAGTTCTCTTACGTCAAAAATTTTGACCTACGTAATAACGTTTTTGTAGTAAAAATACTATAGGTACCTAATTGCTATGCTTATGGGCTAATCCGGTACATTGTTAGATGTGACTTTCCCCCTGTCATGTTACTGTCAAGAAATTATTCAAAATAATTGTTTTTCCATACAAAAATACATTAATTAATAGTATATTAGTAGTAAAATAACTTTATTCAAACACCAAGAATATTACAATACTTTAAAACTTTTACAACTTTAACAAAATGACAACTATAAACGTCAAAATTATTTATTTATTTATTTTTATTTATTTTTAGAGATACACCATTTTTACAAAAATACGACGTCAACCTTTACAAAGCATAGGTTCAATAGGTTGCGTTAAAAAAAACAAACCAAAATTAAAATTAAACAAAATTCAATAAAAGTAGTAGCTTAAGTTATTATTAAGTTATATAATGCTCAAAATCTCTCAACTGATTTCTTAAATGTTGCTATAGATATTCCAAATAACTCTAAACTATTGCTGTGCTCATTGGCAATTCGTAAAATTCTTGTAATGGGTTCATTTTGACCATAATTTGTAGTGTGGAATGGAATGTTGAAAATCTCAGTGTTACGAGTTCTTCTAGTATTAACATTAAAACTTATTAAACTTAGTAACTCTGGATCTTGAACATATCCATTTATAATCTTAAAAAGGAAACATAAATCCGCTTGACACCTTCTATGATGTAGTGGTGAGATATTTAGTATTGATAGTATATCATCATATGTGTATTGTTCTCTAATAAAACCAATCTTGTAAGCACATACCCTCAAGAATTTATTCTGAACTCTCTCGATACTGTAGATGTCACTATTATATGAAGGAGACCAAATGAGAGAACCATACTCCAAAACTGATCGAACTAAACTAAAGTATAACATTTTTAAAGTTTGTACTGAAAACTGATTACAGTTTCTTAGAATGAATCCCAACATTTTTAAAGCTTTAGCTGAAGTTTCGTTAATGTGATATTTAAAAGTTAATTTAGAATAAAAATTTATTCCTAAATCCTTAATATTATGACGTGCCTCTAATGGTACATTATTTATACAATAATCATAATGTACAAACTCTCTTGATCTTCCAAAAGTAATTTTAAAACATTTTTTTATATTTAAGTATAGCATGTTTACCTCACACCAACTAGCTAAGCTTTTAATATCATTCTGTAACAAAGAGGCGTCAACTAGGTTATTTACTATTCGAAATATTTTAAGGTCATCAGCAAACATTAGAAAATTACTACTTTTAATCACTGAGGATATATCATTAACAAATATATTAAATAAGAGAGGCCCAATATGAGACCCCTGAGGAACTCCTGAGGTTACAGATACTCGTTGAGATAAACAGTTTCCATATTTAACATACTGACATCTACCAGATATATAACTACCTATCCACTCAATTATTTTACCTCCAAATCCATAGCCTTTTAATTTAGCAATAAGCAGATCATGGTTAACTCTATCGAGTTATTTACAAGGCACTCAAAAAGTTTGGGTAATACAGATTGGTTACAAACTGCTCGATAATTTTCAACATCATTTTTATTACCAGACTTAAAAATTGGTGTTAAATAACTAGTTTTCCAAAAATCAGGAAAGATGCCAGTACTCAATGAGGAATTAAATAAGTAGCAGATAGGTTTTACGAGAGTAAAAATGCAATGCTTGAGAACATAAGCTGGCAAACAATCTGGTCCAAGCGATAATTTCCAAGGCATCTTTGAAACACTATCAATTATGTCTGAGAGCCCAATACTATAATTATTCACATTTACACTCTGCTGATAGTTAAAAATTGGGATCTGATTAACTTTAGAATTAGAATATGTAGTTGAGAAAAACTTACTAAATAAATTAACTACGTCTTGAGCATTATCACCTGTACTATCACCGTAGGACATATTAGATGGCAGATTATAACTTTTACGTTTATTATTGATATACTTCCAAAAATGTCGAGGATTAGATAGAACCCCATTCTCAATGTTATTCAAATAGTTAGTATAACATTGAGAGGAGACTTGTTTACATTCATCTCTTAACTGAGAAAATCTTAAATAATCATCCC
Organism: Diabrotica virgifera virgifera; assembly: GCF_917563875.1. Classification (NCBI taxonomy): domain Eukaryota; kingdom Metazoa; phylum Arthropoda; class Insecta; order Coleoptera; family Chrysomelidae; genus Diabrotica; species Diabrotica virgifera. The sequence continues at coordinate 9,681,594 of NC_065449.1, read as the reverse complement.
TTCTACCAAATAATTTATACTGCTTATGTATTTTCTTTTTTAAATATATCAACTTCCTTAATTTACCATTAAACCAAATCGGAAACGTTGTTTTAAATTTTTTGATCGGAACAAATAAGTCAAAACCTGTATACATAAAATCATAAAATACTGCTAAGCTGTAATTCACATCATCTGATAAGTAAGTCCCAATTAATACTTGCAAAGTAATCATTTAATCTGACATAATTTGCATTTTTAAAATCATAATAAAATTCCTCGTAGTTCAGTTGATAATGCTTTTCAAAACCAGTTAATTCTACAACTATAGGCGAATGATGGATACTATTATCAAATAGCGAATCAAGTGGAATAACTACATCAACATTGTTTAAATTTGTAAATACTAAATCTAGAAAGACATTACGACTGTTAGGTAAAGTGTTTATTTGAAACATGTTAAAATAACCAAAAGATAAGCTTTAGATAAGCTTGATCTATTGTTTGTCAACTTTCTATGTTAATATTCAGTTTCTATACATTTTCTGACGTTCTAAACGTCAGTAGACATAAAAATAAACATTGCAACAAGTGAAGGGTCCCGGACTGTAATAGCTCAATGTGCCTATGTATCTAGTAGGGTGGCACTTACTGTATATAGGTCAGGTGTAAGACAAGGTGCTGTCCTAATTCATTCGTTATTCATCACTCTAATGGACGAAATTGCAAAAGAATAAGATAAACAGAACAGAACTAAAAATGAAAGTATTTAAACCCGTATATGGGCTGGTGCTACTCTATGGTAGTGAAACGTGGAGAGTGGAAGAACAAAATTCATGTAAAATTCAAGCATGCGGAATTAGAGAGACTTAAAATGAAACAGTTATTGTGGTTCAGCGATATGGTGAAAACGAGTGAAAGTAGAACTGTAAAGAAGGTATGGAAAGTTGCATCAGATAAAAAATGACAAAAAAGCAGGCCAGCAAGAACACGGATCGCAGATATTGGAAAGGCTTTAGCAAAAAGAAATATTGGGTGGAGGTGGAGAAAGGCAGAGAGATTAGCTACTGACTGAAAGGCATGGAGACGTCTGATTTCTCCACTTACCTCGAGAACCTAAGATAAAAGAGGAGAGCTTAAGTAAGTAATAATTAATAGCAACGACTCAAGACAGAACAAATTCCCTGCAAGATAAAACACAAAAAAAAGGCATTTAATAACAATCATCTACCAGTCAGGTCAGAAATAAAGTAAAAGTTTTTTTTTAATAAATATTCAGGAGCGTCATTTGAAATTTTGTTTGGGGGGGGGGGGGCAAGCACTATATATACAATACATTATACAGTAGACTCGCGATTATCCGAGTCTCGGTCATCCGAGCCCCTCGGTTAACCGAGGCAAAAGTAATAACAGGTGAGTTAAAATTTTCAACCTTGACGCAACATCGCCGATTCAAAATCAAAAAGAGGAATAAAGCTTATGCAAAATCAAAAACTTTTTTAAACAGTAATATTGATAAGGTGTAGAGGGCACAAATGGGTGTAGAGGGCACTATAGTTGAGGATATTGAAAGAAAACAGCTCATATGGTATGGGCATGTGAACCGAAAGATTGCCTAAAAAAACTATGATGTGGCAACCCCCAGAGAAGAAAAAACGAGGACGACCACCACAGAGCTGGAATCTGGGAGTTAGGAAAGCGATTAGCGCTCGAAATCTAAATGAAGACCTAACTCTGGACAGAATACAGTGGCGTTTGGGAGTCGGACAACATCGTAAGACGTTATAAAACCGAATATATATATATAATATTGATAAGGTAAATGTTTTTATCTTTTATAGACAGTACTCTATTAATTTTGTCATTAAAATATCCACAGTTATGATTATTTACGTGTTTTTCTATCAATATAACCAATCTCAGTGTTAACCGAGTTTTTCCGTATCCGAGGTAGTCACGGTCCCAGTTACCTCGGATAATCGCGAGTCTACTGTATATGATGTTATGATGAATATTGATGTATTTTTTGTAAATTTCAGTCATTTTTCGGGGCTTGACGCCCCTGTAAATATTGTTGGGCTACAATATAACTGTAATATTTACCTTGATCACTGTCATTTAATGTTTCATCCATTTCCCAAATGTTGCAATCGTCTGAGTCTTCTTCAACCTCTACATCTATATTTTTTTCAACATGTTTAGATGGTTTCTGTTTAATTTTTAACTTCTCTTTTGATTTCTTTGAGTACCCTATCACTTTCTTGGTAGATTTCTTTGTTTTGGGATCTTTTGCGACCTTTTTTTGTTTCATTTCTTTCTTTTTCAGTTTTAATGCAGCCATTATTTATGAAAGATATTAAACAGATTATTATTTTTTATAGAATGTGATTTTACAGACTTATTACATACACATACAGATACACATATATCTAACCTATAATTGGCTTGCTGTCATCAAATACCACATGTATAGACCGGTGTGAAGTTTGCTTTGTTTCTTGTTTCAAAGTTCCATGTGTTCCACTTGGATCTACAGACCGAGCGCCTCTCGTAAATTGCACGGCTTCGCGCAATCGTACTTGAGACACGTAAGGTGTTTAAAAATTTGATAAATATGTGGTGTAAATTTTTAAAACTTTGAAGTGTGGTTTTTGACCGTTGTGAGAAATTATTTATTTAGTTTTGTGTTTATAATTTAAACTCTTGTTTTATTTTTAAAGTGTTCTTTTTGTTGTAAGTAGAAAATGAAACGTTGTCGTTGTACTAAGTGTAACATAAACTTTTCGAAATCTACTAACTTGACGGCACATGTAAAAAGAAAACATCCAAGTAATATCATATTTTATACAGGGTGTTTGGTAAAGAATGGGCCATAAGTTAACCGTAGATTTCTAAGCTTAAAATAGGTGGATTTAGCTAACTTACCTTAGCATAACATAAAAGTTAATAATAACCGAAATAGGGTGTCAAGAATTAAACTTTTATTTTATTTATTCTTGAATATTTCCCGAAAGGCATGGGATAACAACACAAAATTTGGTAAGCGGGGGTTTTTTGGGATGAGAAATCTAAATTCGCCACCAAAACTGATGTATTTCCCAGAGGGCGCCACATATACGTCTTTCAGCGCTCATTTAATACGTTCAACTTTTATCCCCTATTCCTATTCTATTTACTTTTTGAATAAAAACTTTTGTTCTCTCACTACTTTTACTTAAAAAAGGTATACTACATTCATCTCACTAATAAACTCAACTACTGTTTTCGAGATAAACGCATTTTAAATCTGCGATACAACATAATTTTTGCATAATATCATTGTAGCTAGACCCGAAAAATAAACATGAAACCATAATAATTGTGCCAGTTCTCATATTTATGTCATTGTATCGCAATCGCAAATTCCATTTGAAGAAATTTGCGATACATTTTTGTAAATTTTTTGATTTTAAGATATTTTTCGGGTGTAACTACAATGATATTACTTATGCAAAAAATTATGTTGTCTCTCAGATTTAAAATGCGTTTATCTCGATAACGGTTTGAGTTTACCGAGATGAATATAGAATACCTTTTTTACAGATGGCGTAGCTACTTTTGCTATAACTACTCAACGCTTAGCTACTCTACCTACCTACATACAATTTGTATTATTTTATCAAAAAAACAGGCATTTACTCTGCAAATTGTATATTTTGCTTATTTGCTTTGCATTTTCATATGAAAATACCGCGGTATTTATCTTGTACTTTTTTTGAACTAGGTGCAATACTTAGGTAATATTATTATTGATAAAAAAATTATATTAAAATACAATGTTAAAAACTTTAATAATATTAGCAATATTAAAAAATTTAATAGTATATTATATGAATCAGTAGAAACGTTTATATTATTTAAATTTGGTAAATTATAACTCCGCACGACCACGCAACTCGAAACACAAGTACGCAAATACGGTTGCGTGAAGCGTGGCTCGAAGCCGTGCAATTTACGAGACTCGCTCGGTCTGTATGTCCTTGTATTCGACAAAGTAGGCCACACTTGGATCTACAGACAGAGCGCGTCTCGTAAATTGCACGGCTTCGCGCAATCGTACTTGAGACACTGTGTCAGGTGAGGTGTTTGAAAATTTAAGTAACTTGATTCTGTGTGATTCTGTGGTGGGAATTTCTAAAACTTTTAAGTGTGTGGTTTTTGACCGCTGTGAGAAATTATTTATTTAGTGTTGTGTTTATAATTTAAACTCTTGTAGTCCCGATAAAACCCACCATAGATGCTATAAGAAATCAAAAAGATATCAATTTGGGTTTTCCGCCATCCATATCCAGAATACCCTCCAATAAAAAAATTATACCCCAAAGGAAATTTTTTCCAACAAAAAAAATTAAAAAGGGAAAGAAAAGTTCAAAATTGCAAAAGTCGTCCTCAGAAGAAGCCAATATGCTAGCTGCAAAAGTTTTAATTCAAAAATAATTTATTTTTTTATGTGTATCAGTTCAGTATATATGTTTTAAAATAAGTTTTGTTTTATTTTTTGAGAAAAAATAAAAAATACAGCATACTTACAGTACTTTTTTTGAAATGCTATTTTCCAAAGTTTATAAAATTTCTTACGCTCGATTTTATATCAATAAAGTTAAAGTGGACTTTAAATTTAAAGTTTTCTTACTGTAAGAATTGCATTTTTTAAGGTAACACACACTTTAACTTTATTATGAAATCGAGCGTTAGTCAAAATTCTAAATGCTCAGTAAATAATAACAACAATTAGGTACTTAGTATTGAAAACAACATATTTTGTAATTTGAAAAAAACAACATATTTGCAACATAGATAACAAAACTGTTGTATTACCTACCTTAAACAAGATTATAAAAAAGAAGAAGAGTTCTTTTTGACTATTGACTTTGATAAGATATTATTACGTTTTTGAATGACGGATAAGTTTGTAACAATACATTTGTATTTTAATTAAAATAAAACTATTAAAATTAGCCTCAACTTCTATAAAGAGTTTATCCAGAGAACGAATAAAACAAAAACAACATGCTTTGTTACGTATTTTAAAAAACTCTCCATCATGCATGCTCCATGAGAAAAGAAAATATAAAACTAATTTCATCCTTATCGTGTCTCAGATGGCGTAGCTACTTTTGCTATAACTACTCAACGCTTTGCTACTCTACCTACCTACATACAATTTGTATTATTTTATCAAAAAACAAGCATTTACATACTCTGCAAATTGTATATTTTGCTTTGCATTTTCATATGAAAAAACCGCGGTATTTATCTTGAACTTTTTTTGAACAAGGTGCAATACTTAGGTAATATTATTATTAATAAAACAAAGTATATTGAAATACAATGTTAAAAACATTAATATATTATATTATAGTATACATATGTATCAGTAGAAACGATTATATTTTTAAATTTGGTAAATTATAACTCCACTCGACCAGAGTACGACCACACAACTCAAAATACAAGTACGCAAATAAGGTTGCGTGAAGCGTGGCTCGAAGCCGTGCAATTTATGAGACTCGCTCGGTCTGTAGATCCTTGTACAGGCCACAAGCATTTCACCATTTCACGTCACACGTCACATTATGGTCACATTGTTCGTTCTGTGGTCATGGTCAATAATTTTAAAATTTTATATTTGTTATTGTTATTATTTGTTCCCAAGTTTCCTTTCCTTTCATAGATAATAGATTTAAGAGGGTGGGGCTTCCGGCTTCCTTTGTTTTGCTTTGTTTGCATAATGTGCCTGTGCCATAATCATAATATACAGTTAATGCAATAATAAATTATATTGGTGTCTATTATTTGCGTTACTCATCTATGGTTACATCTTCGCTAATCATAAATATCAACAGCATAGAGGTAGGTTGAATGATCTTTTTATCAAAAAAGTCGCAATAAATAATATGTTTTTCTATAATATACCTACTCAGTCGATTGTCTAAAGGCCGGTACTATCTGTTCCGATCAAACCCCGGAATTTTCTCTGACAAAATTCCTCTAACCGGCATTAATTCGGAACAGAAAGTACCGGCCCTAATTAAAAGTTGCTTAGTTTGTGTAAGTGCAGAGTCTTCTACGCCCTACGCCCGAAAACAAGTCTTCATAGAATAAAGAGAAGTTTTATTTATTATAAAAAATACTTATAAATCTTAATACACCCAAGAGTAAGAAAATAAAAAAAGTATTAGTATGATAAAATTGATCCAAAACATGGCATAACCCAGACATCCAAAGTGAAAGTTATCTTCCAACACCAAATTGTTCTATATGGTCCACATAATGTTCAGAAAAAAGTCACCATTTTGAGCGTAGGGTTTGGGGGGGGGGGGGGAGAAATCAGGTAAATTGGTAGTTTTCTATACAAAAATGTTCTACATTTACAAAAAATACAATTACAATGTTTCTACATACAAAAAAAAAATTAGATGCGATCTCTGTAATACCCAGTTTTGTCAATCATGTTGGAAATAAGAGTTTTGCAACTTGCTAGCACTAGAAAATTGAAGTTTGAATGTGATAACTGTCAATCATCTGCAACCATTCTCAATCCTGCTATTGATGGTAAGTTTCAGGCACTCCAAAAGCACTTTGAGGCTTTACTAGATTCGACGAACGCTGGCTATCAAAAATCAGTTGAAGAGTTGAAAAATGATACTTCGTGAGAGCAATATTCAGATGATTCATACATTAAATGGGTGTAGCGGTTCAATGTCCTTGTTAAACATAAACGCGACATCGCTGGCTAAGGACCCAGATGTACTATCCCCTTCAGTTCCTTGTCCACCACTAGCACCACCTGTATTCGCCGAAAATGTCTCGGGGATTCCAACTGATTCCATACATGAAAAAGCTAAATATAGGACTACTAGTTCTAAGAAACCACCCAATGTTAATCATAAAAACAACGTTCCACTTTTGCAGAGGTTGTTGGTACCATTGCTGATGCTGATTTTGCTGGAGTTGAGCGAATGAGATTTATTCACTTAACACATTCGCGGTCATGACTGCATATGAAGTCATTTACTCCATAAGAATACGTGTATAAAATGACAGCGTGTCCGCGAATGGGTTAAATAATATTAGCCCTGGTGTATCTGAGCATCAGGTGAGTGATTACATAGTAAAAAACATTCCTTGTTGAAGAAAGATTTTTCAGTTAAAGCATTGACATCTAATGATTACTATTGCTCGTTTAAAATTGGTATTCGTCAATCATTCTTTGAAGCTATGCTGCAGCCAGATGCATGGCCTGTTAGGGTCACAGCTAGAGAGTTTGTGTCAAGACCGCAATGCAGGCGGTTAACATACAAATGAATGACTTTTAGGTAGTGTCAATTCTGACGAACTGAATATTTGTGGTCAAAATGTTGGAGGTCCACGTGCCAAGTTGTCTATACTGAAGCCCAGCATTTCCACAACAGATTATAATGCATCAAATGGCTATTACAGTGTCTATTATCAAAATGTTAGAGGACTACGGACCAAATTATCTATATTGAAGCGCAACATTTCCACAACAAATTATATTATTATTATTTTTACTGAAACTTGGTTAAATGGTGAATTTCATGATGGAGAATTAGGTTTCGATGACTATAATGTATACAGAAGATATCGTTCCGCAGATACGAGTACCTTACAAAGAGGCGGTGGAGTTTTAATTGCAGTTCACAAGTCTCTCACAAGCCGTCAGTTGGACACTTCTCAAACTATTGAAAACTTGTTTTTTGTAGTTGGTAATAATTGTTCTCAAGTGATAAGTAGTGTTTACATACCGCCAAAGGCATCATTAGATGTATTTGAAACATTTTGTCAGGATGTAGACACACTTACCGAAGAATATTCTAAAGCTTGTTTTCATATATTTGGCGATTTTAATGTTCCTAATTGTGACTGGCGAATGTATAATCTGGCATCTGAAGCTACACCTAATGTACAAGCTAATCTTCTTGAACCTAATGCTATTGATTTATTATCAAATATATTCAATAATCTTTTTCAGTGCTCGAATATTGTGAATGAGAGAGGTGTTCTATTGGATTTAGTATTTTCGCAAAGTCTTCTCATAGTGTCAAAATCAATAGATGATCTCATTAACCCCGATAATCACCACCCTCCACTTGTAACTTCTTTAAGATTTAAAAATACTAACACTGATAACATTCCTGAACAATATTATTACGATTTTAAAAATGCAAACTTTGAAGTTATTAATGATTGTTTAGGTGCAGTTTTGTGGGATGATTTGCTGTTGGGAAAGTCTTTAGATGAAATGATTAATATATTTTACAATGTCTTATAGACTAAGAGCCGCTATAGGTGAAAATTCTTAATCATTTTAGGCACGACGGGACCCTATAACTTAAATAGTAGAACCTAAAAGAAAACGTTTGAACACTGTGCCGTCACTTTTCAGTGGCACATGCGTCTACAGTGGCGCATCAAACTTTCCACTTATGGACGGGATACATAAATTAAAAAATACCCTCCTTAATTACCAGAATTTCATTTTTTTCATTTTTTTAAGTTTTATGTGATTAAGACATAAGATTCATCGTAATTTTAACCCACCACCCCCTTCTCCCTGACCCCACCATCAAAAACTTTATTTTTCGATTTTATTTTTTTTTTTGTGGGATACAATCAATTTTAAAATTTCAAAAAATTTACACGCATAGTTTAGGGTTTTTATAAAACACGTCTATTTTTTATAGACCTGTAGGTTGAGTGTACATAACCTCAAAAAAATTTTAATTTTTTTTTTGAAAAAAAGTATATAACTTTTTTTGGAGAATAGCTGCAGATCTAATTTTTTCTTAGTCTTGTGTATTTTATCAAACACTATATTTCTAATTTTTTTTCAGATTTTTCTGTAACGTTGGTCACCTTCAAAAATCCAAAAAACTGTTTTTTAAGGGGGTTTTGGGGGGTTTGAACGTGTTTTTCTGATTTTTAAATATTCTAAAGAACTCAGTTACTTCAAGTTACATATAACCTATAAAAACAAAATTGATTTGATATAATATATTATATAATATTATTATGAAGTCTATAAAATAGGGAAAATCCCCCAAAACCCCAAAAAAAACAGTTTTTCGGATTTTTGAAGGTGGTGAGACTTACGGAAAAATCTGAAAAAAATTTAAAATATAGTGTTTCATAAAACACACAAGATTAAGAAAAAATTAGACCGGCAGCTATTCCTCAAAAAAAGTTATACGCTTTTTTGAAAAAAAAAAAATTTCTTTTAATTTTTTGAGGTTATGTACACTCTACCTATGGGTCTATAAAAAATAGGCATGTTTTATAAAAGCCTCAACTATGCGTGTGAATTTTTTGAAATTATAAAATTGATTGCATCCCACCAAAAAAAAATAAAAACGAAAAATGAAATTTTTGATGGTGGGGGCAGGGCGAAGGGGGTGGTGGGTTAAAATCACGATCAATCCTATGTGTTAATCACATAGAACTTAAAAAAATAAAAAAAATTAATTCTGTTAGTAAGTTCTGTTAACTTTTAATTTATTTATCCCGTCCATAAGTGGAAAGTTTGATGCGCCACTGTCGACGCATGTGCCACTGAAAAGTGACGGCACAGTGTTCAAACGTTTTCTTTTAGGTTCTACTATTGTAAGTTATAGGGTCCCATCGTGCCTAAAATGATTAAGAAATTTCACCTATAGCGGCTCTTAGTCTATTATATTCAATAATCGAGATTCATGTCCCCATCAAAAAAAATTCTGCTAAGAAATTTCCTCCGTGGTTTACACCTGAATTACGGGAACTAGTTATACAAAAAAAATGGCACACCAAGAACATAAGACATTGTTGAATTTAGACAGTTACGACAAATTTTCGTGTCTTAGATCTCATTGTAAAGTACTCTCTAACTCTAAACAATGCTATAATCAGTATGTGAGTGATGCCCAGTGTTCTACACAGGGTAGGTTGTTTTGGAAATTTGCAAATGCCAATAAGGACCAGAATTCTTTACCGTCTGAAATGTTCCTTGATAATGTTAGGTCTAATTCTATGTCTGAATCTGCCAATCTATTTGCTTCTCATTTTCTATCCGTGTATCGTAAGGATAATATAAGTCAACATCAAATACTCGTAACTGATAGTGATCAGAATGTTTCTAATTATTCTGTTAGCATCTCCGAAGTCTATCAACATCTAACTAATCTGAAACCACGGAAAGGTCCAGGTCCTGATGCAGTACCTCGTATCTTATTGAAATACTGTAGTTTTGTATTAGCTCGTCCCTTATATTATATATTTAATGAGTCATTATCATCAGGACAATTCCCAAGTTACTGGAAATTGAGTTATATAACACCAATTTATAAAAGCGGTAATAAGCATGATATAAAGAACTATCGTCCTATATCTATACTAAGCACCATTCCCAAACTGTTTGAAGCCATATTAACAGAACATCTATCATTAGTATTTAGGCACAAAATAGCGTCTCAACAATATGGATTTTGCAGTGGCAGATCTACAGAAGTCAACCTTCTATATTTTATTAGTTATATAACACAAGCAATGGAGGCAGGTCATCAAGTTGATGCTATTTATACAGACATCAAAAGCAGTTGACAGGGTTAATCATGAGCTCCTATTAACTAAACTTGAAAGTTTTGGTATCACTGGATCGTTAATAAAATGGTTTGCAGATTATATTTCCAATAGAAAACAAATTGTACGTTTTAACAGTATTAAATCCAATGAAATTTCTGTAACTTCTGGTGTACCACAAGGATCCCACTTGGGACCTTTATTGTTTAATCTGTTTATTAATGATATAGTTAAAAGCTTTCACCATGGTGTGGTACTCCTATTTGCTGATGATTTAAAGGTATTTTCTGTAATAAGGTCAAGTGATGATGCTGAAAAATTACAAGACGACTTGGCTAAACTTCAAAGTTGGTGCATCAATAATGGTATGGAACTGAATACAAGTAAGTGTCATGTCATGCGTTTTTATCGAACTAATAACCCTTTACTATATGATTACAGCATTAATACATCTGTTCTTTCATCACAAACTGTAATCAAAGATCTTGGAATATGGCTAGATACCTCACTAACTTTTCATGAGCACTTTAAAACCATCATTAACAAATATTTGAGGCTTCTTGGATATATCAAACGAGTTACTTCTGATTTTACGTCCATCCAACCATTAAAGATTCTATATTGTTCGTTGATTAGATCTCATCTGGAATATTGCTCTTCAGTGTGGTCTCCCTATTATCAGTTGTATATTGATAAAATTGAGAATGTGCAACATAAATTCCTTAGACATGTTGCATTTAAACTTGGCCAGTATATGCATTATGACGATATTTTACAGATGCTAAATATTAATACATTAAAAAGCCGTCGATTACATCACGACTTAAGTCTATTATTTAAGCTGGTTAACTCACAAATTGACTGCCCAGATATGCTCGCCAAAATTAATTTCGCAGTTCCCAACCGCCAGACAAGACAATTGGTTTCATTTTCTGTACCAATGCATAGAACAAATTATGCTCATTATTCGTTCTTATCTCGAAGCCAAAGAATTGCAAATTAATTTCAGGAACTCGACTTTTCCTACAGCTTAAATAGATTCAAGGCCGTATTGTCAAATATCACTTGACGACGGTTATTATCAGATGTAGGTACCTACTTTTTATGTTTATTATTTATATTATTTGTCTGTATACTTTCATGTTTAATTGTCTTGTAATTTTTAGCTTATAAATGTTGTATTTTGTTTTAAACCTTTAACATGTTAATTGTATTTTTTTAAATTATCATACTTGTTTAAAAATTGTACTTATTTTGTAAAATGGGTTCGCCCATAAATAAATAAATAAATACATTGAATTTGAAATAAAAAAGGTCCTATGCATAATCCTTCTAAAATGAACGGTTCCAAAGTTACGGAGGTAGTATAGTGTAATTAGTCCAAAAAACGCCTAACCCAGACATCAAAAGTAAAAGTTTTCCTCCAACACCAAATTGTCCTATATGGTCCACGTATTGTTCAGTAAAAAGTTACATCATTTTGAGCGTCCCGTTTGGGGGGAGATGGGAGAGAAGTCAGTAAATTAGTAGTTTTTTACGTTTTTCGTCAATAATTCTAAAACTATGCTTTAGCGTAAACAATGTTCTATACAAAAGTGTTCTACATAAACTTTAAACAAAAAAGATCCTATACATAATTGTTATAAAATCAACGGTTCCAGAGTTACGGAGGGTGAAAAGTGGAGGTTTTCGATACTTTTTATATTATTTGGACAATTGATGATTATTTTGGGTGGTGAGGTTGACGTTTCTTCAAGGGCTTATCACTAACATACCATCGGCCACTGAAATAGCAAATTTTATTTACAAAAAAATTTCTTTCATCAGTAAAATAATATTATAAATTGGCCAAAAAATATAAAAAGTATCGGAAACCTCCACTTTTCACCCTCCGTAACTCTGGAACCGTTGATTTTATAACAATTATGTATTGAACTTTTTTTGTTTTAAATTTTATGTAGAAAATTTGAGTATAGAACATAATTTACACTAAAGCATAGTTTTAGAAATATTTACGAAAAACGTAAAACAACCACTAATTTACCGACTTCTCCCCCATCTCCCCCCAAACCGGACGCTCAAATTATTGTAACTTTTTGCTGAACAATATGTGGACCATATAGAACAATTTTGTGTTGGAGGAAAACTTTTACTTTGGATGTTGTTCTGAAGCTATTTCCTTGTGGCATTTTTATAATTACGTATTTTTTATGGGAAATAAGCCACAATTTTACTAAAAAATGAATTTATTAACGTTTCGAAGCCCAAATCGGGTTTCGTTGTCAAAATACAAAATACTATTAAAATAAAACAAACATGTTGATATAAAATAAAATAAAACAACATTTCCTTACGTATTTTTTATGGGAAATAAGCCACAATTTTACTAAAAAATGAATTTATTAACGTTTCGAAGCCCAATTCGGGTTTCGTTGTCAAAATACAAAATACTATTAAAATAAAACAACATGTTTGTTTTATTTTAATAGTATTTTGTATTTTGACAACGAAACCCGATTTGGGCTTCGAAACGTTAATAAATTCATTTTTTAGTAAAATTGTGGCTTATTTCCCATAAAAAATACGTAATTTTACTTTGGATGTCTGGTTAGGCCTTTTTTGGGACCTATTATAATATACTATCTCCGTAACTTTGGAACCGTTCATTTTAGGAGGATTATGCATAGGGCCTTTTTTATTTCAAATATTATGTAGAATATTTTTGTATAGAAAGTTGTTCATGCTAAACTGCATAGTTTTAGAAATATTGACGAAAAATGTAAAAAACTACGAATTTACCAATTTCTCCCCGCTCTCCCCCCAAACCCGACGCTCAAAATGGTGTGACTTTTTTCTGAACATTATGTGGACCATATAGAACAATTTGGTGTTGGAGGATAACTTTCACTTTGGATGTCTGGGTTTGGGTCTAGTTATTGGGACCGTGCAAGTTCGGCAAAGCGACACCTGGTTTCTACGTTCAGCAACATTTTTAGCACTTTTAATTATATTGGCCAATTATATTAGTCCTGGTTACTGGATAATTGTCAAGCCATAGTCCAAAAAAATAATAAGAAAAAATAAGATTCAGGTTATGTTATTAAAACGTAAACAATTGTATGTAGTAAATAAAATTAGTTATTAAAATGCAGTACTGCAAGCAAAATACAATTAATTAAATTTACTTGTATATAATAATTGCATATCATATCAATATTGTGGAGCAATATATAATTTTTTTTCTTCAATGACAGTAGGTATGAAATATACGTCAATTTGACAATATGAATTATTTAAGAAAGTTGCAATATTTCTCTGCTATTCACGCACGATCGTTTCTCGTATCCCCTCCAAGTACTTGCGCACCGCTAATACCATATATTTCAAAAAGATAATTAATAAACATCATCATCAACGGTGCTACAGCTCTATGAAAGAGCCTCAACCTTCCCAAGTCTATTACGCCAGTCAGTCCTATCCATTGCCAACCGTTGCTAAGTTGCTCAGCCTATTTTTCTCCCATCCTTCGGCCTACCCCTATTTCTACTTCTCTATTTCTATTAATAAACATACATTATTGGATAGTAAAATTCTGCAAAATGACTTGGATAAAGTATATAATGGTCTATTTCAAACAATTTATTATCAAATATCGACAAGTGTCATATTATTAGTTTCTCAAAAACTAACACTTCAGATCTGTATGAATATAATATTGGTATAAATGTGTTGTCTAGAGTTGATGAGATGAGAGATCTAGGAGTAATTTTTGATAAACAATTAAATTTTAAATCTCACCTGCATGCTCTATCATCTAATGCTAACAGATCTCTAGGTTTTGTAAAAAGGAATACAAAAGTTTTTTCTGTATCCGTTCTTCGAGTTTTATATTGTTCAATAGTTCGATCATCCCTAGAGTATGCTTCCATTATTTGGTCTCCTTATTATGAGGTTGACAAGGTAATGGTAATGGTATATCGGGGCAGGGCCTACTTGTGAGCCCTTCAGACACTTAGACCTCCTACGGCGGGTCCATTGTATCACCCCTATCTTGCTGATCAGATCAGGTCCATAAGAACCTGGTCTTCGGCGTTTATGGGGCCCAGGCTGCACCGAGCTCCCGTGCTAGTCCCCCAGAAACCTTATGGCCTCACAGAAAGCCACAAGTCTCTTGAAAGACAACTCCCTCACCTGGCTCGGCTGCATATATGCTGATCCCAGGATCTGCCACCTCCAATAGGCCAATACCGGGCACTCCCAGAGGACATGTGAGGAGGTTTCCTCCTCCTAGTTACATAGACGACACCATGAGCCATCCGCCAGTCCAAGCAGATGAAGGTGCCGTCGGAGTCTACAGTGGCCGGTGAGCATACCGACCACCAGGGAGCATCTTCTACGATCCAGAAGAAGCAGTTGGGCTGTAAGACTTTTGGATGGCCCCACTATGTGGAGCCTGGCCTGTCTCATACCTCCACAACTGGCCCAGGAGTCCTGGAACCTCCGCAGAAGAAGCTCCCTGAGACTACCCCGACCAGTACTGAAGGGCACTCCAATCACAGGTTCGGGTCCTACAGGCAGAGAGGATGAGCCCCGTCTTGCCAGGGCGTCAGCCCGTTCGTTACCTTCCACACCTGTGTGTCCCGGTACCCATACCAACCTAACCCTGTTGGTTATAGCAACATCATCCAGCACTCAAGAACCAGCTTAGAGCTGATCTTGGGTGCTTCCAGAGCCCTTAGCGCTGCCTGGCTGTCAGAGCAGATAGAGATGGTCCTGCCTGAGCAAGCATTATCTGTAATCTCTTGAGTACGTGCCAGGATCGCAAAGATCTCGGCCTGAAAGACTGATGCATGAGAGCCGAGAGCCTGGCTAGACTCAAATCCGTCTCCACCTCCATACACTCCAGCACCTGCCCGCTCGTCTGTTCTGGACCCATCTGTGAACCAGGTGAGCCCACTCCGACAGATTAGTGTAGGTTCTCGTTCTACCCATTCATCCCGGTCAGGAAATTGGACCAAGAAGGAGGATGAGAAATCAAATTGAGGGGACATGCTGTCCTGTACCATAGAAAGCACAGGACAACATTCGATAGCCTGTCTCCAAATGTCACAATGGCTCATCCGCCCATTCGTTCCCAACCAATATCCAGAGCAGTTGAGACGATAGGCTGCCATCATGGCTTCGTGCTCTACAATGAGATGTAAAGGAGGTAAATCCAGCAGAACCTCAAGAGCTGCTGTGGGAGTGGTCCTCATGGCCCCTGTGATGCCCACGCATGCCAACCGCTGTAGATGAGCCAACTGGACCTTGACTGACCTTGACTAGCCCGGAGCCACCACACGATTGCCGCATACGTCATTATAGGTTTTATGAGGTTGACAAAGTCTTAATTGAGAATATCCAAGTACGTTTTGCTCGATATGCTAGATTTAAATTGCAGATTCTCAATAATTTTAACAATGATGTCCTTCAGCATTTGAATTTGTCACTTCTTGTAACTAGACGAATAAAACTAGAAATGCTTTTTATCTATAAACTAATTAACGGCCTTGTTAACTGTCCTGAATTACTTTCAGAAATCCGAATTAATACAACCAGTTACAACTTACGAAATCCTTCTTTATTGAGTATCACTGTACTAATTATGGTAGAAATGATCCGATGACTAGAGCTCTTAGGCACTTTAACACATATACTGTTGATCCATTTTTTAGTTCAATTTATTCTTTTAGGCAATTGTTAAATTGTGTTGATCATGTTTAGTTTGTTTATGGTGTTACATCATATTTTTAACACGTTTTATATTGTTTTTTATTGTATATGTTAGAATTTAACTATGCCAACTATTTTATAATTAATTGTATTACTTTTTTTAACAATGGTGAAACCGTTAATAAATAAATAAATAAATTATGAAAAATACAAAGTATTGTTTAAAAGACAATACTCCTTTATCCCGCATTCCAAAAAAAATTTGATTAATAGCAAGCTGAAAATTTGTTAATAGCTTAACAGTGTCTAGTCGGACAAACTTTGATGTACAGGAACACTGGAACAGGGGAAGTTTTAATTGTGGAACAGGTTGCAAGTTTCGAACGTCAGAATACAGAAACGTCCCATGTATTTTGTCAAACAGAATTTCCAATAAAATTGATTTGTTACCCTTCCATCCAACTCTCATGCAAAAATTAGACTACTATTTACCACCAATATAATTCCTGTCATTTGACATGTTCTACGCGTCAGACTAGTTAAAATGCCCAACATATTTGTCGGACAAACATTTTTTCATATATTATGGAGGACATTGGAGGACTTATAAATATAATATTAACTTATATAAATATAAACTTCGGAGTTTATACTTCCACTTTGTATTTCGATAATGGCCTCCAAAGTGGAAGTCAAAATGTTAATAAAATATATATTATATCGGTTTTATAGCGTTTAACGCCTTTCCGTTCCTAATCGCCACTCCTTTCTATTGTGGCAGTCTTCCTCTCTTAGATTTCTTTCAGACATCGCCTTGGAGATGCCCTTTATCCATGTAGTTGCTGGTCTTCCTCATTTTCGTTTTTCTGTGGGGGTCCATTCTAACCCTTTTTTGGGGATTCTCCTTTCATCCATTCGTCTTACGTGTCCGTACTATACTAGCTGTTGTCTTTCGATGTCATCTATGATTGTTCTTTCTATTTCCATTTGTTGTCTAATGTCGTCGTTTCTTATGTGTTCTAGTCTAGATCTTCTTGCTGACCTTCTCCAAAAATCCATCTCAATGGCTAGTAATTTATCTTTGTACTTGTTGGTTAATTGCCAGACTTCAGCTCCATAAGTTAACACTGGTTTTAATATTGTGTTGTAAATTCGTTTTTTATTTTCTGTTCTTATATTTTTTGCCACAGTACCGAATTCAGGGCTCCTATCACCTGTTTTCCCTTTACTATCCTTTCCTTAATATTTTCTTCGTTTCGTCCTGTACTAGTTAGTTTTATTCCCAGATATATGTATTCATTGCAGCTTGTAATTGTCTCCTGTTCCAGGTTCAGGTTCTCCGTTTCTTCCCGTCCTACGCATAGATATTGTGTTTTTCTGGTATTCACCTCCAGGCCCCATTTTCTATATTCCTCTATTAGTTTCCTTGCCATATATTCCAGATCTTCCTTGTCCTGTGCAATTACAATTTGGTAATATGTTAATAAAATCATTTTTTAAATTACATTGTGGCATATTTCCCAATTAGAATAGTAAATTACATAAATGCCACAAAGAAATAGCTTCCGAACAATATCTCTTTTCTTGTAAAAACTGTAAATAAAAGCACTATTTTGAAGGTTTATTTAATTAAAAATATCAAACGCACTAATATTAACAAAACAAAATTAATAACAAAACAATTCAATAGCGGGTATGTCCAGTGTCCACCTCTCGCAGAAACGACTGCCCGCAATCTGTTTGGCATCGAACAAATAAGATGTGTTATTCTTGCCTAGGGAATAGCCCGACATTCCTCTACCAGGGTCATAACTGTACCAAATTTTCTGGAGGCCTAGGATGACAGCGAATAGCTATTTTCAATTCATCCCATAAATGCTCAATAGGATTGAGATCTGGGCTGCATGCAGACCATTCTAATCTTATTAATCCAACCTCTATTTAAAATATTTATGTCTATGAGTCAATCAGTGTTTTTATTTACAAAAAATTGTGCAGCTCATACAAGAAAAGAGATATTTGGTTAATTCAAAAAACAAAATCCTAGTGATGCCTCCGAGATAATATGAAAGGACTATCAAACAAAATCAGCTCTTCAATTTTTCCACAGAATTTTTTGAGGTAGGAGGAAATACAACGCTTCCATTCAGCCCTGCATAATGCCATCTAAGCAAACAAATTTTCTTACCAGAAAAATAACAAACGGTATCAGTACATCAAACTATAAACTGCTGGAAGAATCGTAAAAATCTGAGTACAAATAGTAAAGTTATAAATTGTCAAACTTAATCAAAAATTTTTAGTGGCGAAATTTTGTGCCGGTGAGTAGGGATGGCGGTTCTTGACAAAACACCGGTTTTCGATTATACCGGTATTTTTTTACTTACTGTTAAACCTAGCGGTTATAACCGGCCAAAAAACCGGTTATTCCAAAAACCGGTTTTAGGTTTTTTGAATCAATATTCAATAAATACCCTATAGGTTAGTGTTAGAACGTTACATTTATATTGCACTTTAGGTATGTAGTTTGTGATAGTCCACATGTCCATTTTCAATATAAAATCCCTATAGTTTTCGATATGTATTGGAAAAAATAAATTTTCATTTGGTAACTCCAAAGGGCTGTAACTTTTTTTAAGTACAAATTTGTACTAAGGTAAGTTAGGTGCAATCGATCTATTTTTGGTCCCAGAACATGTGATTTAATTTATGACCTACCTTTTTGTTACAACCTTTATAATAAACTAACGCAATGAAAATTTCGGGCCCAATAAAAAATAGTAAAACTTATAAAATCATTCTTAAAATTCTGAACTGGATACACTACTGTCCTAAATGTTATTGCTTTGTTGTATTTTCGAAAAAAAAAATCCTTTTTACACAACAGACACAAAATAATTTTATTTTTTTCATTTTTTTAAGTGATTCCAGATTCCAGAGCAGTGAAATACCTTGTAATATGGCATTATAGTATATTATAATACATGCAATAAACTAATATTTAGATATTATTTACTAATTTATTTCAAATTTATCTTATTGTGTACATGTTTTAATGAAATTAGCGCGATTATTTCATTCATAGGAGATTCTGACCAATAGAAAGCTACAGAAATCTAAATTAAATCGATAATTTTTGATAATTTCCCGTCGTCAAGTATATTACGTTAGGTGCCCTTCGTTGCTACGAAAAAATACATTCAGTGACATTAATGACAATTAATGTTTTAAAAATTATAAAAGTGATGACTTTCAACCGTCAACTTATTATTTATAACAACTGTTTGTTTAATTGTACTTACATAAATAAATTACAATACAATTTTGGGTTTGAACAGTTTTATTCATGAAATAATCGCAACAAATTGCACTCGATCTCTAAAATTAATATAGAATTTTTGCCCTCGTGACACTTTAGACATAATTTCACTCGCCTTCGGCTCGTGAAATTAAAACTGTCAAAGTGTCACTCGAAAAAAATTCAATAATTTTAGAGCTCTTGTGCAATTACTACTGATAATTCGATGAAATAAAATTATTTTGACATAATGTTTAAGAGTCAGATCAGTAGACAATTACAATGGTTTTGAATCGTCGTCATGCAAACCAATATCGTCGTCGTGGTAACCCATTATATTGAAAGTTTGGTTTTGACAACCTTGTCAAAGAATTAATTTGTGTATTTTCACTTCTAAATAAAAATTGATGTAACTCTATTTTTTGTGGCTTTTTTCCAAACGTACGGCCCTAGAAAAAATATTGTTCCTAACTCATGAGGAAAGTGTCTTCCCAGCACTCGACTGCTTGCCCGAACTCGGCTATCGCGTCGTTCTGGTCAACGGCAGTCTCGTGCGTGAAAGTATCACTTTCCGCACTAGTTAGGAAAATAACTATATTCTCATTTGTGTAGGCATAGCATCTATACAATAATTATAATACAACTATGACTGCACAGCTGATTGATACTAATATAATATCTATTTTTAACTAGGATTTCCCAATTGAACAAGCAAGACATGCTAATAATTCTCAAGTTCATCAAAATAGCCAATTCAGCTTATCACATTTCTTAAACATATTTCGGTGAGTGCGAGAGGCATTAACGAAGAATTTAAACAACAATGTTTTCTTATTCCTTATTTTTTTAGAAGTAACTTAACTTGTACGGTTTTTCACCGGTTATTACTTTAAAAAGAAAAAACCGGTTATAACCGGGACAAAAAAACAACCGCTAAAACCGGTTATTGCAAAGTAAAAAAACCGGTTTTAGGTTATAACCGGTAGGTTTTTCCCATCCCTACCGGTGAGTATATATTGTGCTTCCTGAATATTATCTGAAATCAATACATCTTTCCCAAAACATAAATGATTTAACATTTCTCCATAGGTGTTGATCCCAGCTAATCTGCATCCATGCATCTGCATGGAAGCCACAAATATTGAAAGACTGAAGTCAACAATAATATTGCATAAAATATTGAATGGAACCTTTTTATTAAAAATAAATCCCAATAAATACTATTAGGCCTGGATCCCGCGTGGATGTTTATTAATAGCAAGCTGAAAATTTGTTAATAGCTTAACGGTGTCTAGTCAGACAAACTTTGATGTATGAGAACACTAGAACAGATGAAGTTATAATTGTGGAACGTGATTTTAAAATTGTGGAACGTGTCAACCTGACAAGTTTATGATTGTGAAAACTATAGTATTTTTACTACAAAAACGTTATTACGTAGGTCAAAATTTTTGACGTAAGAGAACTGTCAAAACATTTGTGACTGTGACTTTTCATTATTGGCATGTTTATAATAAACATGGCGATAATGAAAAGTCACATTCTAATGTTTTGACAGTTCTCTTACGTCAAAAATTTTGACCTACGTAATAACGTTTTTGTAGTAAAAATACTATAGCAGGTTGTTTTTAAGTTTATTCAATAGCACACTTTATATAATATAGTATTTTTACTACAAAAGCAAGATTACGTATGTCAAAATTTCTGACGTAAAAGCACTGTCAAAATATTAGAATGTGACTTATCATCATGGCCACGTTAATGTCATTACTTGTCAGATATTTTTCTTTGTTTTTGTTTACTATAAAAATAATATCTATAATTCTTTATTCTAATTAATGATGTCAATCGGATTTCATAAATTGCCGAAATATATTAATCATATTCCAAAATATTTGTTAATGTTAACGAAAATAATGATATTCCATAACATCAACTCTAGAATTAAAATTTGTGTAGCACAGCTAAAATACGACACCAACACGGAACTGCCCGATCTTGTATAAGCGTGTAATATACGTGGAATGCAATGGTAACTAAAGTGGTTCTAATCTTCAGGTTCTTTTCAATGTTAAGTAGTTAAGGGAGAATGAAACATCTTACCTCGACGAACACCAAGTTTATTCTAATCTTTTCATTGTATTATTTTTGACAATCGAACTATGTTATTTTTACAAATACACGGGTTGCTTATTCAGCACCCGTGGCTCAAAGATTCGTACACTAAATATTCGTGGCTCAAAGATTCGTTAGTCGATATTACACAATCTTGACCCAGTTCGATATTGGATATTTTCTACCTATTGTAATACTTATGAAAATCTTTATCTCTCTTATTCCAGGACACCATCCTTCCTCTCTTTAAGATTTTTTTTTATTATCTGATTTACGAAATGAAAAAAAATCTTAATTGGTATAAGGATAAATTTTACGGTGTGTTTACTAACAAATATATTTTTTATACTTCGTCAAAATTGTGTCATATTATTATACTGACCTATCCAAATGAAAGTGAAACTATGTACAAGTTTGCTTATTTTAAGGCCGCGTCCCACCATCAAACAATTTGATCAAACTTGACAGTTAGTGACACAAAGTGACAGTTAGTGACGTCACATCCTGAGTGTTCATTGTGGATAATAATGAAAAATTTTAATTTTAAATAAAGTACAAACAAGTTAGACAACACAATACAAAAAATTTGATCAAACTAGACTGATAGTGAGAGCACAGATTTGTAGAATTTCAAAAAAACTGCAATTGTGACGTCACTTTGACGTACTTCCGGAGTTTGCTCAAACTGTTTGATCAAATTATTTGATGGTGAGACGCGGCCTTTACACTTTCACTTCTATACGCCAATAAAACACAAACATTACCTTGAAAAATTAAACCTAAACATAAATACATATACATAATTTACAAACACAAACTTCGATAATGTAAAATATTGTCTATTCTTACATATTTCTGTTCTTATTACTCGCGAAATTCTACACTCAGAAATTATATTTTATACTTTACTTTAACTCAAAGATTTAAAAAGAAATTACAGCTTAAACTCTTAAAATTTAATTTACTCTCTTAATTCTTATTCTGTTACTAGACTTTTATAAGACAATTCTTTTGATGTTCTCAAATTTTTACATATTCTGCTTTTAAAAATTCTCTCTTTTTTCTTCTTCTTCTTCTTCTACTTTTTCTTTTTCTTCTTGTCAGGTACCTACTTCACACTAATAATATTTTTCTTTATTTTCTTTATACTTAGTACTTTCTTCATAGTGTACTATTAAACATAAATCTTCTTCTTATTCATATTTCTTCTTTATATCATTTAGTTCATATTTCATATAATATCTTCCTTCATACATATTCATATCATTTTTCATAATTATATATTTATATATCATTTACTTTAAAAATTCTTCATTTTCTAACCCTTACCTACTTGGTGGGTATTTTCCTGCAACTTTATACCCTTGACTTTGCTTCCGGTCCTTTTGCACGTCCTTAGTCGTGAGAAGGTTAGTTCCAAAAAGACAAAATGGATAGTTGTGCGCTTAAAAAATCTTTTTCTACTTCTCGCATCCCTAAATTCCTGTCTGAACCTAGTGCTCCCCCTTAGTTGAGAATAGGATTACTTCAAAACAAAAACTGGGTATGCTAAAATCTTCTGATCTTCATTTTGTGCCTTTTTCTTGACAAGAGTGTGTTTTTTTTTGGTTTGTCTAGATTGTCTTAAATTAATTATGCTTTTAATATATTTAAAAAAAATCAGTTATCTCAATAATTTATCATAAAACATTAAACATCATATTTGTACTAAAATTCGACCGATATTAAAAAATCGAAATCTAAAAATTTTTAAAACTAAATCAAAACAAAAAGGATTGTTATCGGTATCTAAAAACTTCAGTATTCGTTAATGAAAAAATTCGAAAGAAAGTGGTAATAAAAATAGACTATATTCTGTTAAAAAAATTCACCAGAAATGCTCAGCTACCATCGCTGAATACCTAATACTGGTTCTACCTAATACCTAAGTCTGGTTCTGGGCTAAAAAATTTAAATCCTACTATTAAATCTGTCTCTGGGCTAAAAATATAATTAATCCTAATGTTTCTGTGTCTGGGCCGCGGACCCATAAAATATTTACTTAAAAAGGATTAGGAACGAAAACTTGTAAATATACACTAAATAAATAATATGAGTTGGTGCTATCTACTAAATAATAGTTTTTTCTCACTTATTCGCGCAATTTGTCACTTTATATTATACCGTCACAACACAATAGTCTTATCTCTATTTCTCTAGTTATACCTGTTATAAAGCCTTACATAAATTATATTATTCATTCAAATATTTAAATATATTTCTAATATAAAAACTTAAAGTATATTTATATATAATATGCATATGTCTCAAAATAATGTCTCCTTAGATAGGTACTTCATTATTTTATCAATAACTTTTATGTCATTCAGTATTTCATTTTTTTTTTGTAACATCTTACTAACTTGTCCTTAAATTTTCGTTTTGTCAAAATATTCATAGTTTATTCCGATTGCATCTATGAATGCTGTTTGAATCTTCGTTAGTCACTGTATGGGATAATATTCTTTGTAATTATAAAATCGATTCATTTAAAATCATATCAATTGTCGATCATTTCAGTCTTACATAATTTTTCATAGTTTCTTTGCTATATTTTTTCCTTTCTAGGTTTTATTTCTTTGTCATATCATCGGTAAATAAAAAAATCTCTAAATCTTGCTTCTTAATCCTTGAGTTTATTCGGGAACTCAATATTCCGTCGAAATTATTCTTGTCCATTATGTTGGATTTTCCATTTTGTTCCAACTTCTTAAAAATATTTTCTTTCCTTTTCTTATAAATAATCCAAATAATAATTCTTTCGATTATACTCTCAATAGGTATCTTGTTTTATTATAAAACTGTTTCTACACCTTTTTCTAGTGTATAATAATACAATTCGTAATTTTAAATCGTGTATATATCTTCTGTCAGCAAAATTCCTTATCATAGTATTTCTTTATCCGTGTTTTCACGGTCAAATAACGTCAACATTTGAAAATATGTAAATATAAATATACCTTCGCACAAATAAAAATCTTTAAATGGCATATTTTGCTTGATAGAAAAAAATTGAAAATTAAATCATTATTTTTACGTATCATAGTATCATCAAATAGTTGCATTCTTTCTATTAAAAGAATTGCAAAATAACATTTTATTTTCGTTAACAATAAAACTTAATATCAAGTATCAATGTAGTTGATCAAAAACCATCTAAATCTAAATTATTGAATATATTTATATATGTACTTAGTAAAAACTCGAAAATTTAATTGATGACCTAATTTAATAATAATTATTGCATTCCAAAATAAAAATTATTCTTATGTTAGGCTATATGCAATATATGAGAAATATTAAAGCAATAAATACAATATAGTCAAATTACTCACACATCACGTACTTTTGTCCTTGTCCACCACTGTCCATTTCGTGGATGTGCGTCCTCCTGACGCCGCGTCGGCTGGTTCCATGGTTCCAGAATTCCCAATTTTCGTCCATGTCGACGTGTCTCCAATGTCTAGTCTGGTGGGCATCGCAAATTCCATCTATCATCTAATAATAAAAATGGGGGATAGATACTTTACCCCAATTTTCTTTTTTTCTTCCAGTTTCTCGTCGCTCCCATTGTTTTAGTTTAGATTTACTTAACTTTTTCTAACTTAAGTTTCCCTTATTTTAATTTTTCTTTTATTTTCCATCTTCTTATTTCTTAATTAACTTCTTCTTAAAATTTACACTTAACTAAGTACAATAACTACTTAACAAAGACCTTCTGGACCGCCATGTAATATACGTGGAATGCAATGGTAACTAAAGTGGTTCTAATCTTCAGGTTCTTTTCAATGTTAAGTAGTTAAGGGAGAATGAAACATCTTACCTCGACGAACACCAAGTTTATTCTAATCTTTTCATTGTATTATTTTTGACAATCGAACTATGTTATTTTTACAAATACACGGGTTGCTTATTCAGCACCCGTGGCTCAAAGATTCGTACACTAAATATTTAAATAAACAATCAAGGTAAATGTTAGTCGATATTACACAATCTTGACCCAGTTCGATATTGGATATTTTCTACCTATTGTAATACTTATGAAAATCTTTATCTCTCTTATTCCAGGACAAGCGTCCACATGGTATTTTAATAAAAAAAAAACGTAATCGCGATTACATTGAGAATTTTAGAATTATATTAATTAAATAACCAAAAACATTTATTATTATCAATGATATAAATTGTCTAAAACAGTTATTCAAGTTCAATATTCCAAAAAATAATAATTTAATAGACATTCGTACACTACTCATACATTCAAACGCAAATGGCAGTTCAGTGTGGTTTAGTGTTGCTGGTTGCGGTCAATTATGCTGTGAGCTGTGAAATAATCTATTTTAATGATTATACCTATACGCTGTGAGCTCGTACGTAGAAGGGATATTTACAAATTCTCGAGCGCCAGTAGTGACAAGTCTGTAAACGATTACTGGAAATTTGACATAAATGTCAAAGTGATTAATTTAAAATTAAAATTAAAAACATTAATTATAAAAAGTATTAGTTTGTCAAAGCTGTGTTATATATTTTTACCTTAAATATACAATACGTTTTAAATACTGAATTTAAGTTTTTTTAATGTTCCGTAATATCTAATTATAAATTAATATATTAATCTTACCGCCATCTATACGATAATTGTGAAAGTATCCGAAGTAAGAAATTCATATTTGATCAATAGAACGTCAAAATGATTAGCAAAATCTTAAAAAAATCGATTATAATTTAATTACTTTTTTGCGTTGTAAATATTAAGCGATAACAATTAAATAATAAATTTAAAAATTACCAGTGAAAGTTGATTAGTAATCCGCCAGGAGCGACACCAGCGAAGCTCACAGCGTGGCTGAGCTTCGCTGGTGGCGCTCCTGGCGGATTACTAATTCAACTTTCACCGGTAATTTTTAAATTTATTATTTAATTGTTATCGCTTAATATTTACAACGCAAAAAATTAATTAAATTGTACTCGATTTTTTTAAGATTTTGCTAATCATTGTGACGTTCTATTGATAAAATATGAATTTCTTACTTCGGATACTTTCACAATTATCGTGTAGATGGCGCTAAGATTACCGTTTATTTCAATCAACGATATTACGGAACATTAAAAAAACTTAAATTCAGTATTTAAAACGTAAGTATATTTAAGGTAAAAATATATACCACAGCTTTGACCAACTAATATTTTTTATAATTAATGTTTTTACTTTTAACTTTAAATTAATCACTTTGACATTTATGTCAAATTTCCGGTAAACGTTTACAGACTTGTCACTACTGGCGCTCGCGAATTTGTTAATATCCCCTCTACGTACGAGCTCACAGCGTATACCGCCAAGTAATGAAAACCAATTGACATCATTAATTAGAATAAATAATGATAGATATTATTTTTATAGTAAACAAAAACAAAGAAAAATATCTCTGACAAGTAATGACATAAACGTGGCCATGATGAAAAGTCACATTCTAATGTTTTGACAGTGCTCATACGTCAAAAATTTTGACCTAGGTAATCTTGCTTTTGTAGCAATTATACATTAGCATACAGCTATTGTACAACAATAGCTGTATGAAAAAATATTTGTTCGACAAATGTTGGGCATTTTAATAAGTCCGACAGGTAGACCATGTCGAATGACATGAATTATGTTGGTGGTAAATAGCAGTCTGATTTTTGAATGAGAGTTTAATGAAAGGGTAACAAATCAATTGGAAGCCCTGTTCCACAATTAAAACTTCCCCTGTTACAGTGTTCCCATATATCAAAGTTTGTCCGACTAGACACCGTTATGCCATTAACAAATTTTCAGCTTGCTATAATTAAACTTTTTTTTGGTACGCTGTATCCAGACCTATATATATTTTATATTCAATGTATAATTTAAAAGTTGTTTAGACTGTTTTTTGTTTTAACATTTAACAATATTGGAACTTTTGAAAGTATGTACATCATTTAATTTTTTTTCTAGGACTGATTGATTAAACACATCGCAGATCATGACTGTAACTGGAGCAGAGGCTGCATCCTTGGTATCAGCAATTAGACATAGAAGGTTTTTAACTGATGAAATAGAATCAGCTTTCGCAAATGAAATTAAAATTGAATATCGTGGAAATTACTGGTCTGTCCTGAATTGTGCTGCGTATTATAATAGATTTTCTATTCTCCGCTTATTACTAAAAAACGAGAAATTAATAAACCAGAGGGACCTGGACACTTCCTTACATATAGCTGCAGAGCAAGATCATAGTGGTGTTGTAGAATTATTATTAAAACATGAAGCAAATATTGAATATGAGAATAATGATGGAGAGACGCCATTACTAAGTGCAGTTAAATATGAAAATGAAGATATTGTCGAGATTTTAATAGAAGAGGGAGCATATGTAAATGCACGGGATAATTTTGACAGAACTTCTCTTCATATAGCTTGTGAAGAAGGCTTCTTGCGTATTGTGAAATTGTTATTACATGCAGGTGCAGCTATTAATTGGAGAAATGCATCAGGTTGCACTCCTTTGTTTTGTGCTGCTGATTTAAGTCGGGTGAATGTTGTGAAATTATTAATACAACGAGGGGCAGACGTCAAAATCCCCGATAACTCTAGAAACACAGTGTTACATGTTTGTGTTAAACGTCGCAATAAAGTCCTTATAGAATTATCACTTCAAAATGGAGCTGATGTGAATGGTAGAAATGTAAATGGAATTGATATCTTCCATTTAGCACATGTTGATTACGAAATGTCTGATTTTGCAAAGTTTTTAGTCAGACTTATTTTGTGCTTAAATATCAACACACCTAAACCCGAGCATCACAACAGCGGAGGCTTCTTGGGATTCTGGGATGCATGCAAATCAGAATTAGAGCTAATGGAGACTTGTAAAATAGCTGAGAGCAATATATCTTACAAGCAATTATTCCTTGAAAGTGATAAAAGTAAATTAGCAGTTTATCTCAGCAATGCGGACATTGTTAGTGAACTAGACGCACTAGTTTATAAAAAGAAATTTCCTATATACGAACAGTACTTTACTGAAAACATAATGAAAGGAAAGTCTAGACTCCGCTTGCATTATGAAGCTGATGAAGTTATGAATTATATCAGTCCGTTGTTGCCGATAGTAGTTCGGAGAAAAATATATGACTATTTATCTGATGTTGATTTCAACAATTTAATTAATGCGAAACAGCACAAGTGTGACAAATAATTTTTGTATTGTCAAACTGGAAATAATTGATCTAATAATCTAATAAATTTGTTTTTGTACTTTGTTTTAAATGATTTATTGAATAGCCCTCGTATACACTCACCGGCACAAAATTCCGCCACCCAAAATTTTTGAGCAAGTTTGACAATTTATAACTTTATTATTTGTACTCCGATTTTCAAGATTCTTTCTTCAGTTTATAGGTAGGTACATGTTTTGGTGTCGTTTTTTATTATTTCGGTAACAAACATTTTTCGCTTAGATGGCATTATACGGGGGTCAATGGAAGCGTTGTATTTTCTCTTAACTTTGAAATATTCTGTGGAAAAATTGGAGGGCTGATTTTGTTACATACTCCTTTTGTATTAACCTGGAGATATTCCAAAGATTTTGCTTTTTGAATTATCCAAATATCTCTCTTCTTGTAACAGCTGTACAATTTTTTGTAAATAAAAACACTGATTGACTCATAAACATAAAAAAATATCTTAAATAGAGGTTGGATTCATGATACAATAACCCAAGATATGATATGGAGCGTTCCTAATTTCGTTCAGGTCGCGCATGACGTCACGTTGTGAGTAGACCCTTTAAATTCCGAATGCATTGCCATTATGATTAGGAGATTTTAGCTTTTAATATCAGTTGTGAAACTTTCTAGAAGTGCTGTTTTCTTTAGTATGATCAAATATAATTATTGAGAACATATTCTAATAATAAAAATCAATCAGAAACATGATTTTTTTATTATTAGGTAACATACGTCTAATTATACAGTGTGGAAGGCACTTGTAGAATAAAATGATTTATGTCCTTGTTTCGAAAAATTATAAAAAACGCTGATACTCGTCGATTTTTAAATAAATATCTGCACTTTTTAAACACAAATTTAAATTTACAGGGTGATTCATAAAAGTCAAACAGAGTCCATAAGCTTTATTTTTAATAGATCACCCTGTATATTTTTATGTGCTTAGAAGCTACTTTATAACTTCATCTCAAAAAAAATGTATTATTCAGGTCCATTATGAATAATACAAGGTGAAATTTTGAAAAGGTAAAATTTTTAAATTATTCATAAATTTCGTCAAGACATTAAAGATACAAAACAAAAAAAAAATAAATATTAATTATACTTAGTTTAGAAAATATATGTCTTTATTTAGCTAAAATACCATTATTATATACATACTTTACTATTATTTAAAGTATGATAAATTATTAGATAATTTCAAAATTTTATGTAGGTACCTATTTAATATCTTGACGAAAATTTAACCTATATAATTTTAAAATTTTATATATAAATGTACTTTTTTGTGATGAAGTTATTTAGCAAATTCGAAAAACATAAAAATATACAGGGTGTTCCATTACAATTAAAGATCATGGACTATGATAGACTTGTGTGGATCACCCCGTATATTTTAATTAATGTTTAAAGAGAGCATATCTAAATTTAAAAGTTGACGTATCCTAGCGTTTTTTATCATTTTCTAAAATAAGGGCACAAACAACTTTATTCCATAAGTGGTTTTCATACACTGTAATTTCAAAATTTCACCCTGTATTATTCATAATACACCATACATGATATGGGTCGTTGAAATCAAGCCGTTAAGTAGCTTTTAATAATATAAAAATATATAGGGTGTTGGGTGTTCCATTAAAAATAAAGCTTATGAACTATACCAGGCTTGCGTGAATCACCCTGTTTAAATTTAAATGTAGGTTTAAAAAGCCTACATTTATATATAAAAATGAACGGGTTTCAGCGTTTTTTTAAATTTTTTAAAACAAGGACAGAAATAATTTTATTCCATAAGTGCCTTCCACCCAATATATAATACATGTATTATACACCCTGTATAATACATGTACTGACGACGAAATAAAGGTAACAATAAAATTGTAATGTGTTAAATGATAAAAAAAGATAAAGCTGCGATAGTCATGAAGCCCATCAGTTATATTTTTTTATTACTTAAGTTCTCTTATTCATTAATTATATTTATGATCACACCTCCTAAGGACTATTCAATCTAACTATGAATATATTATATTCATTAACTATGAATATTACTTATTAATATTTTTGATAAAAGTGTAACAAATTATAAGTAAAATTCACCTTAAACACAAAAATAAACAGCGTTTACTATACGACAATACTGAATATAATGCTGATCTACTCACAGAGTGACGTAGCTACGTTGGCCCCGCCTACCTACTCCATGTCATATCTTCTGTTATTGTATCACGGGTTGGATTGATAAGATTAGAATGGCCCGCATGCAGCCCAGATCTCAATAATATTGAGCATTTATGGGATGAATTAAAAATAGCTATTCGCCGTCTGCTAGGCCTCCAGAAACTTTGGTATAGTTCTAGGCCTGGTAGAAGAATAGCGGACTATTCCCCAGGCAAGGATAACACATCTTTATTCGATGCCAAACAGATTGCGAGCAGTCGTTGCTGCTAGAGGTGGACATACCCGCTATTGAATTGTTTTGTTTTGTTGTTAATTTTGTTTTGTGTTGTTAATTTTAGTGCGTTTGATATTTTTAATTAAGTGAACCTTCAAAGCAGTGGTTTTATTTACAGCTTTTAAAAGAAAAGAGATATTCGGATAATTCAAAAACAAAATCTTAGGGATACCTCCAGGATAATACAAAAGGAGTAGATATGTAACAAAATCAGCCCTCCAATTTTTCCACAGAAATTTTTAAAGTTAGGAGAAAGTACAACATAACCGGAATAATAACAAACGATATGAAAACATGTACCTACAAACTGATAAAACAATCTTGAAATTCGGAGTACCTACAAATAATAAAGTTATAAATTTTCAAACTTAATCAAAAATTTTGGGTGGCGGAATTTTGTGCGTCTTTACCCGTGCGTCATCATTTAAAGCATACGAAATAAGTCGGAAATTTACTAAACGCAACGGCACATGGATATTATTCCAATCACGGGTTATAGTATAAAATTTGACGTTATCAAATAGAATATCAAATTTAAGTTTTGCTTTAAAATTTTGGTGCATAATGACAGCTACATTTGAAGTAGCTCAATAAATTATTTTATTATCATTAATTAATAAATAAATAAACAATTTATAAAAAATTCGATAACACATTTTCTTTTTGTTATTTTATTCACTTTGGCGGAACCTTAAACACAAGCATTCAACTGTGTCAACAATGAGGTTAGCTTTGTACGTTGTCAAAATTTATCGTAAAATAACATAAACTTATTACAAAATTTCTAACTCCAATATAAAATTAGTTGTGAAAACAACTGTTTGTATACTATAAAAAACTTCAAAATGCAAAAATTGGACAAAATAACAGCAAAAAATTCAACAAACTGACAGCCACAAAAGTAAACAAACCAAAACGTCAGAAATTGTACTTAAAATATTGTGAAGACATCCCAATCGTCTTTCTTTGTACCTATCTCTTTTCAATGCACTGAGTCTAAATCGTTCATAAAAATAACATGTGCCTTTACTTAATAACAGGCGGCAGCTGGTTTGTCATTAATTTGTAAATAAAAAGTATGTGTTTTATCTCGCCAGGTATTCATGACGCACGGGTAAAGACTCGTGGACTCAACTGTACATATACATATTGTGCTTCCTGAATATTATCATAATGAAAACATAATGAAAGGAAATTCTAGACTGCACTTGCATTATGAAGCTGATGATGTTATGAATCATATCAGTCCGTTGTTGCCAATAGTAGTTCGAAAAAAAAATATGACTATTATATGACTATTTATCTGATGTTGATTTCAACAATTTAATTAATGCGAACCAGCTCAAGTGTGACCAATAATAATTATTGTATTGTCAAACTGGAAATAATTGATCTAATAATCTAATAAATTTGTTTTTGTACTTTGTTTGACATAATTCATTGAATAGCTCTCATTTACATTCACCGGCACAAAATTCCGCCACCCAAAATTTTTGATTAAATGTGACAATTTATAACTTTATTATTTGTACTCCGATTTTCAAGATTCTTTCATCAGTTTATAGGTAGGTACATATTTTGGTGTCGTTTTTTATTATTTCGGTAACAAACATTTTTCGCTTAGATGGCATTATACGGGGGTGAATGGAAGCGTTGTATTTTCTCCTAACTTTGAAATATTCTGTGGGAAAGTTGGAGGGCTGATTTTGTTACATACTCGTTTTGTATTATCCTGGAGATATTCCAAAGATTTTGCTTTTTGAATTATCCAAATATCGCTTTTCTTGTAACAGCTGTACAATTTTTTGTAAATAAAAACACTGAATGACTCATAAACATAAATATCTTAAATAGATGTTGGATTGATAAGATTAGAATGGCTCGCATGCAGCCCAGATCTCAATTCTATTGAGCATTTATGGGATGAATTAAAAATAGCTATTCGCCGTGTGCTACGCCTCCAGAAACGTTGGTACAGTTATAATAGCACTGGTAGAGGAATATCGGGCTATTCCTCAGCCAAGGATAACACAGCTTTATTCGATGCCAAACATATTGCGAGCTGTCGTTGCTGCGAGAGGTGGATATATCCGCTATTGAATTGTTTTGTTATTAATTTTGTTTTGTGTTGTTAATGTTAGTGCGTTTGATATTTTTAATTAAATAAAGCAGTGTTTTTATTTACAGCTTTTAAAAGAAAAGAGATATTCGGATAATTTAAAAAACAAAATCTAGAGATACCTCCAGGATAATACAAAAGGAGTAGATATGTAACAAAATGAGCCCTCCAATTTTCCACAGAATTTTTGAAGTTATACTTCTTTACCGGCGATAGAGGGTGATTTTTTTATATGTTAAAACCTATCAGCCCGGCGCATGCGCATTATAACTTTGTTCTGATTGGATGTTCAAATGACATGTCAAAAATTATCCGATATGGCAGCTGTGGTTTGGAGGTAAAGGTAAACAAATGTATAATATATTAGTTTTATTGTTGTGAGGACAGAAACAAAAAAGTTTATAATATTGTAGTGACTTTTAAATAGTTTTTAAAAGCAACAGGTATACCATATTCCACGAACATACGCCTGTTTTGGATTACTTCGACAACGAATATTTTACTGTGCAAAATAAGAAGAACGAAAGTAAATTGCAAATTACATTGTTGTTTATTGGAATAATTATTAGCGTCATTTACTTTCGTACTTCTTATGTTGCATAGTAAAATATTCGTTGTCGAAGTAATTCAAAACAGGCGTATGTTCGTGGAATGGCCCATACGTAATAATTGTTAATGTATCATGGGTATAAACCTAGGTACCTATTTGATCTGCCAAAATACATAGTATGTAATACTTTTATTTATATAATTTGATTACCATTAAAATTTGTATCAATATTCACCTAATATATTGTTTTTACTCTATGTTTTGATGTATTTTTTCAATTCTAAATCATTTCAATTCAAAATTAAAATAATTTGATCAATTTTCAAAATATCACAAGTTTAATCCGTTTAGTTAGTCGATCTTCGTAAATAATGACACATAGTGTCCGTGGCTAAGCGGAGAAGGCGAATGAATTCCAATACCAACCGCTCTTATCAGCGCTGGTTCGAGTCCCAATAGAAACTTTCTTTTGTTTTTTTTAATACATTTTATGATTGTAAGTATATTTATTATATAATTGTATTTTCAGAAAATACGTATTTAGTTAAAAAAAATTTCGACAATTAATGTTCAGACATCATTTGTGGCTTGTTTAATGTGTTTGTGTGTGTTTTATTCTTTTATTATTTTAATTTTTGGCACTGTTCTAATAAAAATGTTTGAGAAGTAGTAAGTATAAATTAGTTTAATATTTAAACAAAATATAAATAAAAAGTATATTAATTTCGTTTAAATCATATAATAGAAGTATAACTTCTTACGTGCGTACAAAGTACACACACATTCTTTTTTAAAGAAAATACAACGCTTTCATTCACCCCCGTATAATACATCTTAGCAAAAAATTTTTGTTACCGCAATAATAACAAACGACATAAAAAAATGTAAGTACATACCTACAAACTGATGCAAGAATCTTGAAAATCGAAGTACAAATAATAAAGTTATAAATGGTCAAACTTAATAAAAAATTTTGGGTTGCGGAATTTTGTGCCGGTGTGTACATGTATATTGTGCTTCCTGAATATTATCTGAAATCAATACATCTTTCCCAAAACATAAATGATTTAAACATTTCCCCATCGGTGTTGATCTCAGCTGATTTGCATTTCATTAAGGATACCCTAAATGGGAGCCACAAATATTGAAAGATTGAAGTCAACAATAATATTGCATAAAATATTGAATGAAATCTTTTTATTAAAAATAAATCGCAATATCCTTGGATTCAGGGTACCAAAAAAAGTTTATTAACAGCAAGCTGAAAATTTGTTAATAACTTAACGGTGTCTAGTTGGACAAAGTTTGATGTATGAGAACACTGGAACAGAGAAAGTTTTAATTGTGTAACGTGATTTTAATTGTGGAACGCGTCATCCTGACACGTTTATGATTGTGAAAACTAGCAGATTGTTTTTACGTTTATTCAATAGCAAACTTATATAACATATGAAAAAATATTTGTCCGACAAATATCTTGGTCATTTTAATAAGTCCGACAAGGCGACAAGTAGACCTTGTCAAATGACACGAATTATGTTGGTGGTAAATGGCAGTCTGATTTTTACATGAGAATTTAATGAAAGGGTAACAAATCAATTGGAAGTTCTGTCCGACAAAATACAAAATACATTTTCGTAGTCTGTCGTTCGAAACCTGTAACCTGTTCCCCAATTAAAACTTCCCCTGTTCCAGTGTTCCCGTGCATCAAAGTTTGTCCGATTAGACACCGTTATGCTATTAACAAATTTTCAGATTGCTATTAATAAAGTTTTTTTTTGATATGCGGGATCCAGGCCTATATACAGTAGGAAAAATGAAAGAATACCCATGAACGAACATATAAAACACGCTGTATTTTCCTGTCACCGTGTCAGACAAAAATTGGCCAGCGCAAGTACATATAATAATTATTATTACATGTACTTGCACTGGACAATTTTCTTTGTGACACGATGACAGGAAAATACAGCGTGTTTTATATGTTCGTTCATGGGTATTCTTTCATTTTTCCGACTGTATCTTTTATATTCAATGTATAATTTAAAAGTTGTTTAGACTGTGTTAGGGCAGTCAATGAGGGTATTTGGCTCCGAATTCCATCCTACTACATCGATTTACTTGATATTTTCACAGTAAGTAGGCAATAGCTCAAGAAACAAAGTCTACCCCAAAGCCACGGAAGAGGCTAGAGAATTTAATTCTAAGCAAAAACTGTTCCATAATTATTTTTTGAAAACTCAATACTTTTTGAGTTATTCGTGGTTGAAAATTGGCCATTTTCATTTAAAAATGGTACCCTTTCGGACGGATTTTTGCGAATAACTTAAAAACTATGCATTTAACAAAAAAACTATACAAAATATTTTTGTAGCTTATAAAAAAACAAAGATACCTACATTCCTTCGTAAATCTTCTAGTTATAATACAAAAAGAGAAATGGTAGGTGAGAAGAGTTTGTTTTTTGGTGCATGCTCAAATCGGTGTATTCAACTTGCAATAACAGAGAAACGGTTGATTTTAGGTGTATTATAATGGTACTAATAATTTTGGTAGTGTTTGAAAATGCCTTTAAAATGAGCAGTATTAAATGCCGATTATATTCAAACTAAGCGAGATATGCTGCAAAAAATTGACTAATGTATTTTAAGAAGAAATGAGAAGTATATTTAACCCCTCATCCATCAGAATTTAAATACATCGTTTTCCTTCTAAAATACTTTTTATTAGATATAGTGTTATTTCTATGTTCAAAAAGTTGGACTGATTTAAAATTAGGGATTTTTGAAAAAAGTAAGATCAAATTATAGAGGTCATTTTTAAATTTCCTTAAAAATCTTCTTTTTCTCCATGTAACTCGAAAATAATAAGAGATACGAAAAAAAGATATAATACAAAAATGTAGAGTGCTTTAGATAAAAATTTCGTTTTTTATTTTTCATTACTGTATCTGTTATCATTTTAAAGTTACATGGAGAAAAAGGAATACTAAAAAAAATTTAAAAATACTCTTTATAATGTGATCTAATTTTTTTCAAAAACCATTCACTTTAAACTCGTCCAACTTTTTGAACATAGAAATAACACTATAATAAAAGGTATTATAGACGGAAAATGATGCTTTTACTTTCTAGTGGATAGGGGTTAAAATTACTTCTAATTTTTTCTTAAAATACATTAGTTATCAATTTTGTTTGCAAGATGTCTCGCTTAGTTTGAATGTAATTTACCTTTAATGTTGCTCATTTTAAAGGTCTTTTCAAGAACTACAAAAAGTATTGGTAGTATTATACACATAAAATCGACCGTTTCACTATTTCAAGTTGAATACACCAATTTGAGCATGTAGCAAAAAAACAAACTTTTTCACCAACCATATCTCTTTTTGTATTATAACTAGAAGATTTATGAAGGCAAGTGTGTCTTTGTTTTTTTATAACCTACAAAAATGTTTTATACAATCTTTTTAGTTAGATGCATATTTTTTAAGGTATTGAAAAAAAAACCGTTCGGAAAGGTGTTATGTTTCAATGAAAATGGCCAATTTTCAACCACAAATAACTCAAAAAGTTTTGAGTTAAAAAAAATATAGAACAGTTTTTGCTTTGAATTAGGTTCTCTAGCGAATTCCGTATTTATCTAACCAAAAAATTTTCCACCCCTGAAAAGGGGTGGAAATCACCCCCAAGATAAAAGCACACATCGGCATAGGGTAGACTTTGAATTAGGAGATAAGTAGAGGCTAGGTCCAAAATTTCATTAAAATCCATGTAGTAGGATAAAATTCGGAAGTAATATCCTATTCTTGCTTCCATAAACTGGCGTAGTAGCTGACATAAAAATATATCTACATATCAACCAAATGTAAGTACATTCCTACAAACTGATGCAAGAATCTTGAAAATCGAAGTACAAATAATAAAGTTATAAATTGTCAAACTATATCAAAAATTTTGGGTTGCGGAATTTTGTGCCGGTGTGTAGGTATAATATATGTATATTGTGCTTCCTGAATATTATCTGAAATCAATACATCTTTCCCAAAACCAGGGGCGTCATTTGATAGGGTCAGGGGGGCATTTGCCCCCCCTACCCTGAAAATGACTAAAATTTACAAAAAATAGATCAATTTTGTATAATGTTTGCCTCCACCCCTAGCAAAATTTCAAATGACGCTCCTGCCCAAAACATAAATGATTTAAACATTTCCCCATCGGTGTTGATCCCAGCAGCTGATTTGCATTTCATTAAGAATACCCTACATGGGAGCCACAATTAAATATTGAAAGAATGAAGTCAACAATAATATTGCATAAAATATTGAATGGAATCTTTTTATTAAAAATAAATCGCAATATCCTTGGATCCCGCGTACCAAAAAAAAAGTTTATTAATAGCAAGCTGAAAATTTGTTAACCCGGCACCTGCCACGTGGCTTTGCAAGGCGCCAACTGTCACGTGGGGTGCTAACAGCACCCCTTAAAAATTTTCTGTGATCTACTTGTTTAAAAAACAAAATAATGTGTTGAGTAACACAAGAATATAAATAAACATGTTTTATTAACTTATTAGCCACTAATATGTTATAAAAGTTAAAAAAATAAAATGAAAAAGGTGTTATAAGCAAATTAGCAAGTACCAAGCCATAATAAATGAAGTCAAGTAAAATATCTAAAAAAATTAAGATGTAGTGAGTATAG
This sequence comes from Diabrotica virgifera virgifera, assembly GCF_917563875.1. Lineage (NCBI taxonomy): Eukaryota > Metazoa > Arthropoda > Insecta > Coleoptera > Chrysomelidae > Diabrotica > Diabrotica virgifera. The sequence continues at coordinate 9,642,762 of NC_065449.1, read as the reverse complement.
CGAGTCTATATTAATAATTTAAATCAGTTATTTCAATAAAAAATCCCCCCCCAAAGTTAAAAAAAGGGTAAAAATTGTTATTACAAAAAATATCATTGATATTACTTGAAAGTAAATTTAAATATTCAAATATAAAGAAAATAAACAGGCCAGGCGATTTGAGGGCCATTTTAACTCTGCAAGATACTTGCATTGGCGCCCCAGGATTATTTTCAGTGGGTGCATCTGAACTTCAGAAGATTTCATTTGAACCTTTACATACTATTACCGAGTATAAAATATACAACTATACATGCATAGATATGTACATTCCTTCCGGACAGGGAGGTGCAATTGTTATTTTGACAGTTTATTTTTTAATTTTAAAAATAAATATTCTAAACAGGTTTTTTGGGAAATTTTCCAATTGAGATTTGATCAAACAAATTACGGAGTCGAAGCCTGGACAATCACGGGCGCATCTGAAGAAAGACTTACCCTTGTTGAGATGTGGTGTTATCGAATAATGTAAAAATATCATGGACACAACACTTAACAAACACGGAAACATTAAGAAAGATGATAAAGGCAAAAGAAATACTCAACACTATGAAGGAAAGAAAAATGAGCTAAAACAAATATACATTATCTTCTTCTTCTTCGTCAGACTCCTCTCGAGACTCAGATTCTTCTACCATTCTACCAAATCTGTAAATAGTTGTAATATGTATTTAGAATTAATGAAAAATTAATTAGTGATTAATTGATTGAGTTGCTACGTATTCTTACTTATATAACCAATGCTTACTACTTTTCCTTATATAACCAATCACATCACGTTTTTTATTTCTTAGTATATGACCAAAGTAGCTCATGTTTCTTTCCTTCATAGTGTTGAGTATTTCTTTTGCCTTTTATCTTTCTTAATTTCCGTATTTGTTACGTGTGCCCATGATATATTTAACATTATTCGATAACTCCACATCTCAACAACGGCAAGTCTTTCTTCAGATGCGCCCGTGATTGTCCAGGCTTCGACTCCGTATAAAAGGACAAAGAATACGTAGCAACTCAACTAATTAATTACTAATTAATTTTTAATTAATTCTAACTACATATTACAACTATTTACAGATCATGTAGAAGAGGAATCTGAGTCTCGAGGGGAGTCTGACGAAGAAGAAGAGAATGAATATTTAAGCTCAGATGAGGAGTTTGAAGAAGAAGTACAAGATTCGGACACAGAATTAATTTAGTTTATAGTTTTATAATTTTCTACCTATATATTTATAATAATAAATTTGTGTTTTTCTATCATATTTGCAAAATGTATTGTATAGTACGTATTATTTTTCTTTAATTAAGAAAAAGTTACTTAAAAAACTATAATATATAATAATTACTCTAACGTTTCGAGGAACAACAACATGGATATCTCCAGATCACGAGATTTTTCTCGAGCGGACGGACTCGCTCAGCTACAACAGAGGACGCAAACAGCTATCGGTATACGCTCTTTCTCACACTGCTGCTTACCTATAGCGCTTTTCATCTATATGCACGCGTAATTTGTTTGATCACCAGGCAGTTGGAAAATTTCACAAAAAAAACCTGTCTTTTTTAGAATATTTATTTTTAATATTAAAAAATACCCTGTCAAAATAACAATTGCACCTCCCTGTCCGGAAGGAATGCACATAGCTATGCATGTATAGTTGTATATTTTATACTCATTAATAGTATGTACAGATTCAGATGAATTCTTCTGAAGTTCAGATGAATCCCCTGAAAATAATCCTGGGGCGCCCATGCAAGTATCTTGCAGTTAAAATCGCCCTCGAATCGCCTGGCCTGTTTATTTTCTTTATATTTGAATATTTAAATTTACTTTAAAGTCACTCCAGTGATATTTTTTGTAATAACAATTTTTACCCTTTTGTTTAATTTTGGGGGGGATTTTTGGGGAAAATAACCGCTACCCTCCAGCCAGACCGGCATTTTTGTATTAGGCTATCATGGAAGAGTCACCTGAAAAATTTTCAGGTTGCCTAAAATACCTACTCAAAAATGTCTCACAGCTCTTGGACCATTTATAAAAACTGTGTGTTTAATTGGTACTAATTTGTACTTACATAAATAAATTACAGTAAAATTTTGGTTTTGAACAGTTTTATTCATGAAATATTCACAACCACTCGATCTCTAAAATTAATATAGAATTTTAGAGCTCTTGTGCAATTACTACTGATAATTTTTCACTAAATATGTATTCAGTGATTGTAATAATTATGTAGAACAAAATAAAAATATATGTATATTTAAATATAGTTGGTTTTTAATTCCTGGGTTTGCGGTCTGTTATAAATAAAACACTTGATTTTGCTTAGACGTTTCGGCTATTTGCCATTTTCAATAAGCACTTTTAATTAAACATTACACTGTTAACAAACATATTTTATATACATAATATTATGTAATTTGATCTCTTGTAAGTGCTTATTGAAAATGGCAAATAGCCGAAACGTCTAAGCAAAATCAAGTGTTTTATTTATAACAGACCGCAAACCCAGGAATTAAAAACCAACTATTTTAAAAATTCACGGTCAGGAAATAAGCAATAAATATTTAAATACTCAATCGAGAAAAGAGGAAAAGTGTTAAAGTGATTTTTTAATAATATATTGCTACTATGGAACGCTTACAATTTTGAACATTTTTAACAACAAAATACTTGGATCACAGAATTATCCTGATGTATTCTCTGCTTGGATCTTCCACAAATAATACACAATAAATAACTTTTCATTAAGTTCACGTCTTAAATCAATTATTTATCAAATACACTATATATTATATCAATATTATTTAATCAACAACTCAAAATATTCCCGATGCCATGTCAAATTTTTAAAATTGTCCTTGTTACTTCTATGACTGACAATATTCTATTCGACTGAATGCGTTGTAAGACAAAGATAGATTTGGAAAATATTACCACGGACATTGTGTTTATTTCTTTCGAATCCTGAAAAAACCAATAAATATTTTTGAAAAATTTAAACGCAGAATGAAAGACTAAATTGTTACCGAGGGCCGAAAGTCCTTAGAATAAATAAAAAGTTTATTTTGAATGAGATATTTGAAATTAAAAATCACACAAAATTTTCTCTTAGTTTTTCACCCCTGTATCTTATTAAAATAAACATTATAGAAGTTCTCAGGGACTTTCGGCCCTCGCTAATAACGTAATCTTTTATTCTGCGTTTAAATTTTTCAAAAATACTTATTAGTTTTCTCAGGATTCGAAAAAAATGAATCCCCATTTGAATAGCATTGCAGCCGAAAATACGTACCCATCCTCTTAAATAGAGGTTGGATTGATAAGATTAGAATGGCCTGCATGCAGCCCAGATCTCAATCCTATTGAGCATTTATGGAATGAATTAAAAATAGCTATTCGCCGTCTCCTAGGCCTCGAGAAAATTTGGTACAGTTATAGCCCTGGTAGAGGAATATCGGACTATTCCCCAGGCAAGGATAACACATCTTTATTCGATGCCAAACAGATTACGAGCAGTCGTTGCTGCTAGAGGTGGACATATCAGCTATTGAATTGTTTTCTTGTTAATTTTGTTTTGTGTTTTGTTTTAATATTTAACAAGATTTTAACTTTTGAAAATACATCATTACATTTTTTTAGGATTGGTTGATTAAACGCAGCTCAGATAATGTATGTAACTGGAGCAGATGCTGCATCCTTGATATCAGAAATTAGACATAGAAGGTTTATAAGTGATGAAATAGAATCAGCTTTCGCAAATGAAATTAAAATTGAATATCGTAGAAATTACTGGTCCGTCCTGAATTGTGCTGCGTATTATGGTAACGTTTCTATTCTCCGCATATTACTAAAAAACGAGAAATTAATAAAGCAGACAGATTTGGACACTTCCTTATGTATAGCTGCAGAGAAAGATCATTGTACTGTTGTAGAAGTATTATTAAAACATGAAGCAAATATTGAATCTGAGAATTCTATTGGAGACACGACATTGCTAATTGCAGTTAAATGTGGAAATGAGAATATTGTCAAAATTTTAATAGACGAGAAAGCAAATGTAAATGCAGAGGATTTGTGTGGCAATACTTCTCTTCATGTGGCTTGTGAAAAAGGCTTCTTGGGTATTATCAAACTGTTATTACATGCAGGTGCAGCTATTAATTTGCAAAATGTAAGAGGCCGTACTCCTTTGTTTTGTGCTGCTGATTTTAATCGGGTGCATGTTGTGAAATTATTATTACATCGAGGGGCAGATGTCAAAATTCGCGATCCCTTCGGAAGCACAGTGTTGCATATTTGTTTTCAACGTCGCAATAAGGTCCTTACAAAATTATTACTTCAAAATGGAGCTGATGTGAAGAGTTGTACAAATTATGATGAAAATGATATTTTAGATTTAGCATATTTTGATTTCACTGATTTCTCAAAGTTTTTAATCAGTCTTATTTTGTACTTAAACGTCAACACACCTATATCCGAGCGTCATAACAGTGGGGACTTTTCGAGATTCTGGGATGCATGCAAATCAGAACTAGAACTAATGGAGACTTATAAAATAGCTGAGAGCAATATATCATACAGGCAATTATGCCTTGAAAGTAACAAAAGTAAATTAGCAGCTTATCTCAGCAATGCGGACGTAGTTAGTGAACTAGACGCACTACTTTATAAGGAAAAATTTCCTATATACAAACGGTACTTTACTGAAAACATAATGAAAGGAAAGTCTATACTGCGCTTGCATTATGAAGCTGATGCAGTTATGAATCGTATTAGTCCGTTGTTGCCGATAGTAGTTCGGAGAAAAATATATAATTATTTATCTGATGATGATTTAAAAATTTTTAATTATTTCGAACCAGTACAAGTGTGACAAATAATTATTGTACATATTGTCAAACTGGAAATAATTGATCTAGCTTTAGGTATATGATACTGATCAGTAGTGATGTAAAATTCCCGGGAATTAATTCTCGAGGGAATATTCCCAAAATTCATATCTTACCGGGAATTTTTGGGAATTTATAATTGACACCGAAATTTATTTAAAAATAGTTATGTGTTACATTAAATGGAAACTTATTGTTGGATTCATATTTTAATATGATGAAAATTAGGCAGAAAATAATTCAGCAACTTCTCAAGTTTAAAAATACAAATAATATAATATGTAAGTGAAAAGACTTATACAGAAAAAATAACAATTACTGATATAAAAACGAATAGTGACATAACAAATATCAGAGTCTATTCACTCCCGCTGTCATTTACATCTATTTGATATCCACCGTCGTCGTCATCATCATCATCCTCTTCTTCTTTTTCTTCTTCACAATCCTTGTCATCCTCATGGCTTTCATCTTGCACAACCTCGTCGTCGACCTTCTCTTCGTCAGGTCCATCCCTACCATCGGTGGACGTCGTTCAGCTTAAAGAACCTTCCTTTGAAGTGCTGTTCATTAGTTTCCAATTGTAAGCAAGGTAGGTAATCTTGGCTGCTCGCTCTGATGATAAACGATTTCTCTTTTTAGAGTGCATCCAGGAGAAGGTACTAAATGTCCTTTCAGTGTCGGCAGAAGTGACAGGTGCACTCGGAATCCTTATTGCCACATCGCCTAAATCACAAGTACCTCGGAGTTCCCTCCAGCACAAAAGAGGCCAAGTTGCGTCCTCACCAACTCCCTCCCAAATAAACTTTCTCGAGAAAAGCCGTCCCTATAATCGGCCAAACTTTCTCTTCTAACTTTCATTACGTCAAGATTCATGTTTTGAGCACGTTCGCAAATAAAGCCCATGGCATCTAACAGCTGCGTTGAATCAAGTGAAGTGCCCTGCATATTTCGATCTAGCAAAATAGCTGCCAAGTGAATATCTCCAATTCCAAAATCTTTTCTCTCCTTGAATTAGGCTGTGATTTTTCCCCAGCCTTCTGCAGAGGTGAAGCGATCAAGTTTAGGGCTATAATTTTTTCCAGATCATCCAACTTTCTCACAACTCTGTGAATTTGTGGTTCATTGGATTCAATCACAGTAATGAGGTCTACAATAGGTTCGAGCAAATTTCTCAATTCTAGTCCAAAAGAGTCATCAAGTCCATCATCAACTCAGCTTTTTCACTAACAGCTAATGTTTGTAGCACGACTTTATTTGATTGTAAACTCTGTAAGCAAAAAAGATGACTTCCCCAATGGGTCTTTCCTGGCAACTTCAAAAAAATTCGGTCCTTAAATCTTCTTCGGATGCAATTTCATCGAATATTGCTTGTAAAATGTTACTATGTTTGATTGTTTAACATTTAAGGCAAATTGATAATGACTCAAAACTTGCTTTAAAAACAGACCTAATAACCATTGACAAGGCTGTAGTACCTTCCTATGTAATTATTTTGAGATGAAAAAGTACAATGTTGTTGAAACATATCACACATACATCCTAAAAAAGAGCTAGAGCTAAAAATAAGCAGGATTTTTAGTAAATTCCCACTTTTTGTGAAGATGTAATGACCGAGGGAATATTCCCATTTTTTAAATTCCTTCCCACTGGGAATATTCCCACATCACTACTGATCAGCAAATCTAATTTTTTATGTTGAAAAATAAAATACTTGAATAATCACTTGTTTTTGTACTTTTTTTTAAATAACTTATTGAGTAACCCTCATATATAGACATCGTAGCTATTGAATTAAAACAGTTTCAACATGCAACTTTTTAAATTAAATCGTTGTACATATTATACTATATGTATATGGCAAAGTGGACAGTGGAAAGGAGTGGAATCAGGGCCCCCGCAAGGCTGATTGGCCCGCGTGAGGGATATATTTTAGCGCCCTTTAAATCTGCTATACAGGGTGAATGGGGAGGAACGCACCAAACTTTAGGACTGTATAATATTCGTAAAATCATCAAAAATAAATAAATAGAATAATAATAAAAAATAACTCATACGTTGTTATTCGATTTTCATTTGTTTCCGAGATACGGGGTGTTAAAATTCTTATTACAAACTGTCGATTTATTTATTGCTCTAAAACCGGTTGAGATGTGCAAATGAAATTTGGTGGGTTTTAAGACATAGTTGGTGCACATGTTTTGACACACAATTAAGAATTTTATATTCACCATTGGCACGCGTACGGGTAATAGTCTAAAATTTTTGAAACGAAAAAAAAATAGTACCTACGCCACTGAGATATTTCAAATTAAAAATTTATTTTTGAATTCCCTGTTCAATTTCTGACAAACAATCTATCTTCATGTTTTCATACGACGCTTCATTTTCATGCAAAAAATAAAATATCTTAACGCTTACAAAGTATTCGAAATAAGTCAGTTTCTACATGTTCATATAGAAACTTCGTCGAAAACTTTGTAAGCGTTAAGATGTTTTATTTGTTTGCATCAAAACGAAGCCTCGCATGAAAAAAAGGGAAGATATATTTTTTGTCACAAATTGAACGAGGAATTCAAGATTTTAAATTTGAAATATTTCAGTGGCGTACCATTTTTATCTTTAAAAAATTTCAGACTATTACCCGTACGCGCGCTAATGGTGAATACAAAATTCTTAATTGTATGTCAAAACATGCGCAATAACTATGTCTTAAAACCAACCAAATTTCATTTTCATACCTGAACCGGTTTTAGAGCAATAAATAAATTGTCAGTTTGTAAGAAAAATTTTAACACCCCATATCTCGGAAACAAATGAAAATCGAATAACAACATATGAGTTATTTTTGATTATTTTTACGTATATTATACAGTCTTAAAACGTTTGGTGCGTTCCTCCCCACTCACCCTGTATAAAACTAATAAATATTTTTGAAAAATTTTAACCCAGAATGAAACATTATTACTGAGGCCGAAAGTCCCTAAAAACTTCTATAATGTTTATTTTATACTATAGGGGTGAAAATAAAAGAGGAAATTTAGTGTGATTTTTAATAATTGCAAATATTTAATTCAAAAGAAATTTTTTATTTATTTTAAGGACTGTCGGCCCTCGGCAATAACGTTATCTTTGATTCTGCGTTTAAATTTTTTAAAAATAATTATTACTTTTCTCAGGATTCGAAAAAAATGAATACATTTAAAACACATTGAAAATTTTGACAGGCGACATTTTGCGCCTTTCCCCTTAAATTATTTGCAACATTAATGAAGCACCCTGCATATTAAATTAAAAATATACATTTAAGTAAATAAACAATAATATTTTGTCATTTCAAAGTTTTCAAACAAATTTTATACAGGGTGTCTACATAACTAGGAACCATATGGGAAACTGTTTTATTATTAATTTTACGAGAAAAAGTTATTCTTCATAAAAAGTTCTGCATTGTCTAGAACTCAGAATACAACCATCAAATATCAAATTTTATGAATCTTATACGAGGTATGTCAAAAAATATGAATTTTGGTCAATAGCAAAGTACGTTTAGTTTTCACAATATTGAAAAGTTGTTATGAAAAGTTGTTCAGCATTAAAAACTGTGTCTCTATATGCAGTTACATCCTTCTAATTGAAATATATTGTGATCTAGAAAGGCACTTTACTTTTGATCGAAACTCATATTTTTTACATATATCTCATATAAAATTGAAAAAATTTGATGGGATTTAGTCACCCGTTTATGACTTTTCAAGTTGGGTTGTTCTTTAGTAGTACTGAATTCGGCAATTTGTGGCAGGTTGTTATTCGAAAGATATTTAGGCTCAAAGTGTGATTTCCTTCTAATAGACGGGGTGTTAGTGTTTGTGCACAGTTCGTCATTACACATAATGTTCCCCAGTTCGTCAAAAAGCAACAAATATGGGAATAAAGACCCTGAGGAAACTCTTTTGAAATAGTTTGATGATGTAGAAGACGACATAAGCGAAGTGGAATCAATTTGTGATGAAAATGTTGCCACTGACTACCATTGCTACACTGTACTAACTATAGTACCTGTCAGTTTTTTTTGTTTTAACATTTTTTAAAAACCTTTTTATTTTCATTTTTGTTACTCTTTGTTTAACTCGATTATAAATGTTTATTAGGATTCTTTTATTTGTTTAATTTTGATCACACTTTTTTCGAAAGTAAAAAGGTACACAAACAATTCTTTCATTCTTGTTATAATGTTTTTTATTTTAATAAATACAGAAAAACTAGATTAATTACTGTGTTTTTAGATAATCAATACTTTCAGTAAGTCATCGAGATATCTTTTTGCATTAAAATATTTAACAAAAACAAAAATTACCACTAAAATGCTAAACCCGTCTGTCAGGCGGTTAGTTAGTGTTTACGTCATTTGATTTAAGATGTTATTACTTAAGGTTTAAAATAAATATTTCTTATTTACCAAACCTTCGGTTTGGCGCCCCTTTGGGGTTACGCCCGCGTGCGCCGCACGCGTTGCACGCCCGGTTACGGGGGCCCTGAGTGGAATCATTTTTCACACTGTGAAATTTTAAGATTTCAGTCAGGTAAGAGGAGAAACAAAAGCAAAGTTGTTCACTAATCCATATATTATTGGAGACGTTTCGTTCCGTGTTTACAGAACATCATCAGTCCATATATGTGAAGTAGTTATAAAAGATGTTATATAAGCATCAAGTCTGAAGAAGGGGATGATCCAATTTTACATAATAAAATGAAAAATTTGAAAACTGTATAAGCACGAAGTTGATTTTTTTTAAAGAATTTAACATGAGTGTGAAAATTGAAATCTCTAAAGTGGGTGTGAAAAAACCACTTGGATCAGTGAATTAATTAATAATACATAAAATTAGTTATAAGTTAAAATAATTTAAGTTACTTGTAAAAAACCTAAAATGCAAAATTTTTTTGTTGACATTTAAAAAAAAATATAAAAAAAAATTTTTAAGAAACGCTTTTCTTTAGTTACGAGTGACTAAAATCAAAAATACATATTATAAAAAAATCAACTAAAAATCAAACAATAAAAAAATCGTAACACATTCGTCAAAGAAAAGCGTGGCGCGTGTTCATCGAATAAACGGTTTTCTCCCCACGCTTTTCTTTAACGAATGTGTTAGATTTTTTCAATTTTTTTTTATTTTTTGCTTTTTAGTTGATTTTTTTATAATATTTTTGATTTTAGTCACTAGTAACTAAAGAAAAGCGTTTCTTAAAAATTTTTTTTTCATATTTTTTTATTTTTTACTTTTTAGTCTTACACTTTTCAAACATTAAAATATATCATTATGTTTATTAAAATATGTATAAAACATATGATGTACTAACATGAAAAGTAGTCGGAATCGGCAAAAAATTTGAAACTTTATTGTTTATTTATGAAGCATAACGTAAACAAAATTAACGTAAAAAGTGAAATTATGTATTGTTCATATAGTTCATATCATTAGCTACAATCCGTAAAAGTTTCAAGTTTTTACATTGTAAAAAACAAGAGAATTTTAGCATTTTCCATTAAAATGGTTTTTTTTTATTTAAAGAATTAATAAACATGAAAAAAAATTTTTTATTGACTACTCGTGTATTGTTCCCGCGAATGCATATGTCTACAAATTTTCATTCATTTGCATTGAAGAAAAGGCAGTCAAATTAACGTCTAAATATTTGACGCAAACTATTGAACTAAATAAAAGCGTTTAAGAGGAAACAGTAGCGATCAACAGGTAGCGAAAACGCGTTCCAAGATTGCGGCTGTAATTTTGAATATTTTTTCGAGATATTTGGCACACGTATTCGTAATATAATAAAGAATGGAGGTGCAGAGCCCAATTTGAAAAATATACTAATATGTGGAAATTACTCTGTAATTAAATACAATATTAAAAAAAACGAGCCTGTACCGCCATTACGAAGAACAAAAAATACACTTTCTTCAAATAAACTTTTTTATCCGATGCCTAGATTTTGTGTCATTTTGGAACTACTAAAATTCTTTATTTCATTGATACCAAATGACACAAAATCTAGGCATCGGATAAAAAAGTTTATTTGAAGAAAGTGTATTTTTTTGTTCTTCTTAATGGCGGTACAAGCTCGTTTTTTTTATATTGTATTTAATTACAGAGTAATTTCCACATATTAATATATTTTTCAAATTGGGCTCTGTGCCGCCGTTCTTTATTATATTACGAATACGTGTGCCAAATATCTCGAGGAAATATTCAAAAACAGAGCCGCAATCTTGGAACGCGTTTTTGCTACCTGTTGATCGCTACTGTTCGCTCTTAAAAACGAAACACATATAGACCCCGAAGCACGTCACGACACTAATAAACTGTTGCACTTGTATTAGACCATAATTAACACTTTTATTATTAAATGGAGTGGTTGAATCATAAATATTAACCAACTTAAATCATTGTTAAATTTGTATATCCCTCAGATCATGATAGCCGGCAAGCAGTCCAATCATGGACTCCGTATCCCTCAGATCATGGACTGCTTGCCGGCAACCATGATCTGAGGGATATACTTTAACAAACCACTTGGATCAGTGAATTAATTAATAATACATAAAATTAGTTATAAGTTAAAATAATGTAAGTTACTTGTAAAAAACCTGAGATGCAAATTTTGTTGGCATTTACAAAACGAAACACATATATAGACCCCGAGACACGTCACGACACTAATAAACTGTTACACTTGTATTATTTAATGGAATGGTTGAATCGTAAATATTAACCAACTTAAATCATTGTTAAAGTATATCCCTCAGATCATATGGTTGCCCGCAAGCAGTCCATGATCTGAGGGATATACTTTAACAATGATTTAAGTTGGTTAATATTTACGATTCAACCATTCCATTAAATAATACAAGTGCAACAGTTTATTAGTGTCGTGACGTGTCTCGGGGTCTATATATGTGTTTCGTTTTGTAAATGCCAACAAAATTTGCATCTCAGGTTTTTTACAAGTAACTTACATTATTTTAACTTATAACTAATTTTATGTATTATTAATTAATTCACTGATCCAAGTGGTTTGTTCACACCCACTTTGGAGATTTCATTTTTCACACTCATGTTAAATTCTTTAAAAAAAAATCAACTTCGTGCTTTCATACAGTTTTCAAATTTTTCATTTTATTATGTAAAATTGACTAATTGGAGGACCATCCCCTTCTTCAGACTTAATGCTTATATAACATATTTTATAACTTCTTCACATATATGGACTGATGATGTTCTGTAAACACGGAACGAAACGTCTCAATAATATATGGATTAGTGAACAACTTTGCTTTTCTTTCTCCTCTTACCTGACTGAAATCTTCAAGTTTCAAAGTGTGAAAAGTGATTCCACTCCTGTCCACTTTGCTATTGCTATCTACTTATTTGACAGTCGCTTGGTTCTTATGGTTACTGTGTGTATCTATTGTAGCATTTTTGTTTTCTCATCCTGTATAAGGTTTTAATTGGCATCTTACAATTCTTCCAAAGAGAAATACTTTAGAATTGCGTCTCAAAATCTTTGATGAGAATAAACAAAACCCAATCATTTATGTGTATTGGAAATTGCAGCTAGTAGAATCATGTGTTCATATTCTGAAGAGTTTTGGGTACTGAGAAAAGTAATGCAGATGCCAATTCTCGGACGTCATATTCAATTGTGACGAACTGGCTTTTTCTTTTCCTTTATCAGACTTCTTCTTTAGATATCATTATCTACTTTTTGTTATCAAAATGCAAATATGATTCCATGTCATAAGTTTGGTTGTGTGTAGTGTTTTTCCAATGCTTCGGATTGGCTTCAAAAAGCTAACTTCACATCGCTCGGTTTAATTTTCCTTTAAGTTGTCGCACGTGTACGTCATACGTCATTAAATGTCACCATGTGCAATGTTTGAAAATAGTAAATTTCAGTGCTAAGCCCATTTCATTTTTTATTTTTTCCATTATAGTAATATAAGTTTCCAACCCTAATGTTCTATGTCCTTAAACTGTTCCGTTTTAGCCACTTGTCACTCCCAACTGTTAACTATTCACAATATTCTAACAAGAAACTGTTTAACCTACTCAAGAACATGCCCAAAGAACCTGTTCACATACACGAAGCCCAAAAGCAGAGGAAAAAGATCAAAGAAAAACTCTCGAAGTATGTTCCAGGTAAAGTTACCTTGCAGGTACTCGGTACAGGGGCCCAAGGTGCTCCCAGAGCTTTGTATATGTTTTCTGACCAAAGCAGGTAAAGTACTCTCCAAATAATCCTTTTATTGCTCTAAGTGTACTTTAACATGCTTGTAGATACTTGTTTAATTGCGGAGAAGGGACTCAAAGACTAGCTCATGAACATAAAATGAAGTTAGCTAAGTTAGAGCATATTTTCGTTACACAGCCAGTGTGGAACAATATTGGGGGTTTGCCTGGTATTGCGTTAACGATACAGGATGTTGGGGTTCCTGAGATAACACTGCACGGACCCCCAGGACTGGTAAGTACTCAGTAAATCGTTGTTACAGTTTAATAAGATAGTGATGAAATTGATCCATACATTATAACGTATTGCAAAATGTTGTGAAAAAAGTTGAAACAGATTTCCACAGAGTGGAAATCAAAACGTCAAACAGTAGTTAATTAAAAATGTAATTTTCAATACTCCAATTACTGTGACTCAATTCCATATAAATATAATGCTAAATTAAACATGCCACAAGAGAACAGTTTTAGAACTTTGAATACCAACCAGAGGTATTGCAATTGAAAAAAAAATTCTGAGGCAATATTTGATAATGTTATTTCGAATTTTTAGGTTTGTTTTACTTTTTGTTACTTGAATCCTACATTATAGTAAATGACATAAGACTGGAATAAGAGATTTATTTCAACATCTGCTTACAAAATTAACTACAACTACAGTATACTCTCTGTAGAACAAGCACAGGTATTATGAGATGTTGCTATAACGAGGTACATTAGGTGTCCCACAAAATTCCTATTGAACTATAACACCTCCATGTTTGGTTATAACGAGGGAAATTGAGATCAAAACATATTTCTTTACCTGTTTTTACCGGTGATGGCTAAAAATAAATACCCAGCTGCCTGTTATAGAAATGAATATAAAATATAAAATCTGTGTGCTTCCAGAGGCCAGGATGTACTTCATCAACTTTTGTCAATCACCTGTCAACTTCTTCCTGTTTATTTACCTACTTTTTTCAAAAGTACAATTCAAACAATATTAAGTTAATGTTTTAGAAAACTATATATCGACGGTTAAACTGCAAAACCTCGTAAGTCAATTTTTGGTTCGTTATGACTTTTATACTTTGTTGGTTTATAATTTTACATATCTTTTAAACTACGAAAGCTTGTAAGTCAATATTAAAATTTAACTAGTACCATTAAAGTATATCGACGGTTAAACTGCAAAACCTCGAAAGTAGATTTTTGGTTCGTTATGACTTTTATACTTTGTTGGTTTATAACGTTAATTTTACATATCTTTTAAACTAAGAAAGCTTGTAAGTCAATATTAAAATTTAACTAGTACCCAATATTGCTGTCTGATATAACAAGATAGCCTTATAACTAGGTAATAAGTCTGCTATTTCAGTTTTCGTTGTAGAGGGAGTCGATTGTATATATAATGTATTGCAAAATGTTGTGAAAATATGTGATAGATGTGCAAAACCTCATAAACCTTGAAAATATGTATAGCCGAAAAAAATTAAGCCTAAAAACATTATGTTCCAGAAACATAATATTAATTTTAAAATATATAAAATAATAAGAATATTTAATTTTAATTTACATTCATCTTTTTCTTAGTGTAAAATCATTATTTGCTCTAATTTCTTGTAAGCTCGTCAGCCTCCGGCTAATAAAAAATATATGTAAACAACGCAGTAGTAATTCTTACTCACACCAGACTAGATCGTCTCTCGCGGTCCGCGATAGTTTTCACTTATAAACGCGGGCATTTTCACTAATTCTATTTTCAAATGATCACGAAAGAAAAGGTTTTCTGATTCATCATAAATCATAGTGCAAAAGGCCATGTTGAGCCTCACGTTTTAAATCTAATTATAATATAACAATCGCAAATAAAAAAGTTGTGTAATCTTTCTTTGCTCTAAATTCTGTGACCTCATCCATTCTTCAGCCTGTAAGAACCATCGCTAATGGAAACACAGTCCTCAAGTCCTTTGCAGTAAGGCCTGAAATAACAATTCAGCTCTTTAATGTGGGTAGCGCAGCAAAAAGGCTACCCCATTAGTGGTCCTTCGAGCCGGATTCTTTGATAAACAGGACTGAAGAAAGAAGGAGGAGGTACCAAAGAAGCAAAAAATCACCGCCGAAGAGGCACAGGAACTGCAAAAGCCGGTATCCCGTTAACCGTTACCCCATATAAAAAAATGGACTCTCCAGGAAATATTTCATAAACACAGCCATTAAAGTTGGCGTTCGGCCTTCGCTTTGCTCCAGATAAGACACACGTGTTTGTAAAAAGTGCGCGGTACGCGGTACTGTAGACCCAGAAACTTTAACGCGAACCGAAAGTGAAGTGCAATTGGATACACTTTTGGTGAGGTCATAACTCTTTTTAATTTACGCATTATATAAACGCTCCATATTGGTGTATTTAGTCACGTATTTATGTAGTAAATATTCGGCATTTATTTATGTATTTTCAGATTTTTATGAACTAATGGCTCTCTGATTTGACACAGATCTTTCTCAGTATTTATTATAGCTAAAGATAGCTGACACTGAAAAGTATTGTATTTACCGGCATTTCATTATTACTATACCGATTGTCTCGCGTAACGCTCTCTATGAAAAACATTATTTGTTTATTAAATTTTGTTTTAAAAGATTCTCTTAAATTAAATATAAATTTAAAATATAAAAGACAATTACACTGAACAAAATTGTTCACTCTCTTGGTATTTATTTCGGAATAAATTCACTTTAAATAAAAAATGGAAGGTTTAAAGAAAACGCGAAAATCACTTAAATCCTCAATTACACGTATCTCAAAATGGCTTACAGCCAAAAAAGACACAGAAAACGACATACTGGATTTCGAAAATAGGAAAGAAAAACTTTGCAATCTTTTCACACAATATGAAGAGATTCAATTACAAATTGAACAGATTGATGACAGCGAACAGCAAGCAACTGATCGAGCAAATGTGGAAGAAAAATACTTTAACGCACTCAAAGGTTTACAAAGAAAAATAATAGAATTAAACTCAACAGAAAATGAAGCACGTAGTTCAAACAATAATACTGTTTCCAGTGCTAAGCTGCCTGAAATAAGCATAAAAAATTTTACCGGCAATTTTTCTCAATTTAATGAATTTTTTCAACTATTCGAAACTCTAATTTTAAATAACTCAAGTTTAAATAATATACAAAGATTTATATACTTAAAATCATTTCTCAAAGGAGAACCTTTAAACTTAATTAGCAGTTTAGAGGTAATAGACGCTAATCTTGCTATCGCTATAAAAACTCTAAAAGAGAGATATGATGACAAATCACGAGTCATTAGTACTCTTATAAAAAAGTTGCTAAAGTCTCCATCTCTAGTCAAATGCACTCCACAAGTACTAAGAGATTTTCTTGTACAAACGAAGCAAACGCTTCAAGCTCTTGGTAACCTCGAAGTTCCAATTGAACATTGGGACTCGCTCTTAATAGAAATATTTTTAGAAAAAATAGATTTTGCTTCTCACAAGGCTTTCGAATATGAAGTAGGTTCTAGGAATGTTCCAACACTTAAACAATTCTTTGACTTTTTAGAAAAAAGATGCGATGTTTTAGAAAAACTTAATTACTCTGACACTCAGTCAAAGTCCAATAATAAAACCACTCAAAAAACTGCTCATATATCCACTATAAATGATAATAAATCTAGATATGAAAATTGCATATTTTGTAAACAAACTGGTCATAAAATATATCAGTGTAACTTATTTAAAGACTCAAATTCTCGAGAAAGATTTAATTTTGTAAAGCAAGCACAGCTTTGCAAAAACTGTTTTGGCACTAAGCATTTTACTAATCAATGTATATCTAAATACACATGTAAAATTTGCAATAAAAAACACAATACACTCCTCCATGATGAAAACAATTTTTCTCGCACTCATGAAAATAATTCATTCTCTCCCACTCGAAACAATCAAACTGCTTCAAATTCACATGACGATAATCAAAGTCACCCCAATAGGCAACAAACGCGCTTTAATGCACCACAAACCTCTCAATCACCCTCAAGTATACAGGGTGATTCACAAACTCGCCATAGTACACCACATAACTCTCAAAATTATTTAAATGCTCCTCAAGGGAATAATAATGCCCAAGTCACTCAAAGAAACAATACTCCACATTCATATAATGAATCACCAAACACTTCTACCCACTTAAGCACTCAGACAAATGAAAATTGTCAACTCTCAAACTCACCAAGTCAAAATTCATCTTGCATCTCTTCTCTCTCAACTTTCACTCCAAAAACCGAAGTTTTGCTAGCCACAGCGCTGGTAACAATTTACTCTAAAAGTGGACAACCTGTACACGCGAGATGTCTTCTCGATAATGGATCTCAGTCAAGCTTTGTAACAAAAGATTTAGTAAATAAACTAAATTACACTACTACTAATAAAAAATTACAAATATCCACAATCTCTCAAAATTGTTCCATCTCAAATGAAATGGTAAATATTGAATTTTTCCCATATAAAAACAAAGATATGAAATTTAAAGTATCATGTGCAGTTTTGGATGAAATCACGTGCAAAATACCACAGGTACCTCTAGATCGTAGCAAAATAAAAATACCAGCTGACATAAAGCTCAGTGACCCCTCTTACTCCTCCCCAGGTAGAATCGACCTCTTATTAGGTGCAGAAATCTACTGTGATTTATTAAAAGATGGCTTAATTCATATTGGAGCAGGTCTTCCAGTGCTTCAAAACACTCATTTAGGATATGTCCTTTTTGGCAACCTATCTACACAAAATTCATCCAAGAAAAACGTGCATTCTCACTCAAATTGCAATTATTCACTCTCGAATAATATTTCCCTATTTATTCAATCTCACACTGAAGAAGACAACGTAAATAATCTTCTCCAAAAATTTTGGGACATTGAAGAAGTTCCCGAAATAAAACGCTTAACCCCTGACGATGAAAAGGCTGAGGAAATATTTAAAGACACCACACAAGTCCTACCGAATGGACAGTTTCAAGTAGATTTACCCCTATGCACGCCTAATGAAAATAATAAATTGGGTGACTCTTTCCAAATGGCTCGAAAGCGATTTCTAAATTTGGAAAACAAATTTTCAAAAAATAATTCTCTATATAAACAATATAAATCTTTTATAGATGAATATGTTGAATTAGGACATGCAAATTATGTTCCTTTGTCTCTGCAAAATATACACTCAGAAAACAAATATTTCTTACCCCACCACAGTGTAGAAAAGGACACTTCTCTCACAACTCGTTTGCGTGTAGTTTTTGACGCATCGATGAAAACCACTTCTGGTTTTAGCCTTAATGACATTATGTTAAAGGGTTATACCACACAACCAGAACTATTTGACACTTTAGTCAATTTTAGACTTTTCAAGTATGTATTTACATCTGATATAAAAAAGATGTTTAGACAAATCAGAATTAACCCCAACCAAACTTTCTTGTTGAACATTTTGTGGCGTAACTCTCCCTCGGAGCCATTAAAATGTATACAATTAGAAACGGTTACCTATGGAACGAAACCAGCTACCTTTCTCAGTACACGATGTTTAATTGAACTCGCAAACATGCATAAGGAAGAATATCCTCTCGCTCATGATATGCTCATAAATTCGTGCTATATTGATGACATATTATATGGTACAAATAGTATTGAAACACTCACACTTGCGCATGAGCAAATCACTGCACTGCTACAAAAGGCAGGCATATCTCTTCACAAATGGTGTTCAAATTCTCAACAATTTTTGGAAAATATTTCACAATTTTCAACTGACAATACATATGTTATATCTCCAGAAAATCATTTTAATAAAATATTAGGTCTTTGTTGGGACTCTAAATTAGATAGCTTCTCTATTTCAGTACCAGAAATTGGAATAAAAGATTCCTACACTAAGAGACAAGTGCTCTCAATAATCGCAAGCTTTTTCGACCCCAAGGGATTAATTAATCCTGTAATAGTGACTGCAAAAATAATAATGCAAAAAATTTGGCTTTCAAAAATTCAGTGGAATGAAAGCTTAGATCCAACACTCTTAAATGAATGGTTAAATTTTCTCAAAGATATTTCAGCTCTAAAACACTTAAAAATTCATAGACCTTTCTTTATTGAAGATAATATATGTAGTATTCAAAAATACGCATTTTCCGACGCTAGTGAAAAGGCATACGCTAGCTGCATATATATTAGAGTAACTTATAGCTCTAGAAACGTCTCTTCCACACTAATCACCTCTAAAAGTAGGGTATCTCCACTAAAAACATTGACTTTACCTAAGTTAGAACTTATGGGTGCTGTTTTATGCAGCAAGCTTACTAAAAGAATAATTGAAATTTTTAATAATAAATTAACTCACATAGATTCAATAAACTGTTGGACGGACTCAAAAATTGTACTTGCTTGGTTAGGCTCACATAGCTCGAGATGGCCACAGTTTGTTGCAAGCAGAGTTTCTGAAATACAAGGAAACTCACAGTTTAAATGGAGATATATAGAGTCAAAACAAAACCCCGCAGATATTGCGTCAAGAGGCTTATCAGCTCCTGAACTTGTAAATTCAACATTTTGGTTTCAAGGTCCCTCATTTCTACTTAATTATGACTTAGATTTATCTAGTTATGACTCAAAACCAAAGGTAAGTAAAATACCGGAGGAAAAGAAAATGGTTCATGTAGCACAAGAAAACACTACAAGTTTCATTGAAAATGTATCTCTCAAATTTTCAAATTTCTCGAAATTTCAACGCAGTATCGCACTTATTCTCAGGTACATTCACAATTTCAAGTTTCCAAATGAAAAATGTTTTGGACCCTTCTCTGTTTCAGAATTAAAAAATGCTGAAAATTTAATAATAAAACTTTTGCAGAAAGCACATTTTTCTCGAGAATTTTCTTGTCTGGAAAATAAGGAAATAATTTCAAATAAGACAATTTTAAAACTTAACCCCTTCATAGATAATCAGCAAATGATTCGTGTAGGTGGTCGTCTAAGATACTCAGACGTCCCATATGACCAGAAGTATCCATTACTTCTACCCTCTCATAATCACATAGTAAAATTAATGCTGCATAGAGAACATATAAGATTATGTCATGCAGGCCCTCAAAATACACTTTCTAATTTTCGCTTGAGATATTGGTGTCTAAATGGTCTTAAGGAAACAAAAAGAATAATTAACAAATGTCACGATTGTTTTAAATTTAAGGCAAAGACAGCCACACAGTTAATGGCTGACTTACCACGGGAACGTTCATGTTTCTCCCCTCCATTTACCAATGTTGGACTAGACTTCGGTGGTCCATTTCTTATAAAAAGTTCTAATTTAAGAAAGGCCCCAAAAATAAAATCTTACATAGCGTTGTTCGTATGTATGGTTACTCGTGCAGTGCACATTGAATTAGTCACAGGTCTCTCTACTGAAAGTTTCTTACTTGCTTTAAAAAGATTCATTAGTAGGAGAGGCTGCCCACAAATTATCTACTCAGATAACGCCACTAATTTTCTAGGAGCTAGAAATCAGTTGAAGGAAGTAGCACTATTTCTTAAACAAAAAGAAACTTCTGAGTCTATACTAAATTTTCTCTCCTCTTCTGAAATCCAATGGAAATTCATTGTAGCCCATTCTCCGCATCAAGGTGGAATTTGGGAAGCGGCCATAAAAAGCGCCAAATATCACATTTTGAGACTTTTAGGCAATACCACTTTAACTTTTGAAGCCTTTAGCACAGTTCTCGCACAAATAGAGGCAGTACTAAACTCACGCCCTCTTTGTGCTATGTCAAATGATCCGAATGACTTTGACACATTATCTCCAGGACATTTCCTAATATTAAAACCAGTTACGTCATTCCCTGAAGAGGAAGTGACAGAAATACCTGACAATAGATTAACGATTTGGCAAAACTACACTAAGATTCAACAATCATTTGCCAAACGCTGGAAAATTGATTATCTAAATCAACTTCAGAATCGCCCCAAGTGGTTAACACCACAGAAAAACCTTGAAGTAAACGACTTAGTTCTGTTAAAAGAAGATAAAGTTCCACCCCTTCACTGGCCATTAGCAAGAGTTGTAGAATTGTTTACTGGTAAAGACGGTAAGGTCCGTAGTGTTAGAATAAAGACTAGGGATGGATATTTTAACAGACCTATTACAAAACTCTGTCCTCTTCCTGTGGACAAAGTAGAAACTTAAAATTTTAATTGTTGTTAAGTACATCTTTATATGTATTGCTCTAGTTTAAGAATATGTAATTATTTCTTGTATCACTTTAAAGTTAAGTTTACTTATTTTCTCAGATCACTTTTTCTTTCATTTTGAAGTAAATACTTCAACGCGGGCAGTATATGTTCCAGAAACATAATATTAATTTTAAAATATATAAAATAATAAGAATATTTAATTTTAATTTACATTCATCTTTTTCTTAGTGTAAAATCATTATTTGCTCTAATTTCTTGTAAGCTCGTCAGCCTCCGGCTAATAAAAAATATATGTAAAACAACGCAGTAGTAATTCTTACTCACACCAGACTAGATCGTCTCTCGCGGTCCGCGATAGTTTTCACTTATAAACGCGGGCATTTTCACTAATTCTATTTTCAAATGATCACGAAAGAAAAGGTTTTCTGATTCATCATAAATCATAGTGCAAAAGGCCATGTTGAGCCTCACGTTTTAAATCTAATTATAATATAACAATCGCAAATAAAAAAGTTGTGTAATCTTTCTTTGCTCTAAATTCTGTGACCTCATCCATTCTTCAGCCTGTAAGAACCATCGCTAATGGAAACACAGTCCTCAAGTCCTTTGCAGTAAGGCCTGAAATAACAATTCAGCTCTTTAATGTGGGTAGCGCAGCAAAAAGGCTACCCCACATTACATCTATTTTAATTTCATACTGAATTGCACAACAGAGTCAATCTGTACCCTGGTGTCTTAAATTATGTTAGATTCCTTCGTTTTGTATGTAGCTTTATGTCATCAAATGAATGAGTCAACACAGCATAGACCTTGATTGTAGAAGAATGCCAAGTTATGTGTGGATTTCACAAAATTTGACAAGAAAAAGGAAGACAAGAGAACAATTAACAAGGGAGTAAAATTTACAATAAACAAAAAACAAAGCATACT
Organism: Diabrotica virgifera virgifera; assembly: GCF_917563875.1. Lineage (NCBI taxonomy): Eukaryota > Metazoa > Arthropoda > Insecta > Coleoptera > Chrysomelidae > Diabrotica > Diabrotica virgifera. The sequence goes on along the minus strand of NC_065449.1, from coordinate 9,620,379 downwards.
AATATAATTAGAGATATCTCTAATTATATACATACATAAATCGTCAGTTTGTAAGAAAATAATTCAACATCCAGTATCTCGGAAACGAAGCATTTGCCGACGTGTGTTTATAAAGCAAACTGCCATTATTTTTTTATGCAGATTTGCCCCTTAAAGTTTGTCGCACTTATTTAGAAACATCCTGTATTAATGAAGAACATGGCTAGTTGTTAAAGTACCTAACTTTTTTATTATCCAACATAAGCGAATGAATCAAAAAAACAGAATGTTAAAAAACCTGTGGCTATAGTTGGGTTTTATTTCAATATTTTATAAATGCTAGAATATTTCACAGGGTGTGGTGAACTTTGAGAATAAGACACAGTTTGATTGGTACACCCGGTATACAATGCTCATTGACCTGTCTAGCAATAATTTTATTACAGCGATATTGTTAAAGAATAAGGCTATAAAATGTTAAAAAAATCACTTAAATCGGACAACAGATTTAGAAAATTCACGACATCAAAAATTACCCATTTTGTGGGGTGGCCATTTTTTGTGCCGCTCAGTGTACCTTTAGATTCTCAGTTTTATCTTTATCAGTCACTGCATTGCTTAACTATGCATGGTCTTCACTATTTTTCATACTGTTGGTGTCTTTCTGGTTTATTTGATTAAGAGCTCCACCATGTTTTAAGTGGACATACAAATTGATTAATGTTTTCAAAACTTCGGAACAAAAATGGCAGCAAGATTGCTATTTATTAAGTTTATTAAAATGCAACTAAACACTGCATTTGGGTGGTGCCATTATTCTTCCTAGTTTTATTAACAACAAAACAATATTGACACTGTGCCCAAATACCTAGTAATAAACGAAATAAAGATAGAAAAGGAAACTCAATACTTATTATAAACACACATCATATGACATAATTTGAAGTGGGGATTGATTTTCTTAACAAACAATTTTGATTTTCTCAAGATCGTAATTATTTATATTTGTGAAAAGAATTACTTTTCATATATCATGAATGTAATCGTTTACAGGGAACGTAGCTTATAAAAGAGCGGCTCAAGTTTGTAATTAACTACCCATGTCAACACTGCTAAATGTTTTCTAATATTTCTATTGATCTGTAGCTTCTGTAGCTTTTTACAAAATTATTTGGGTACTTCCTTTCTAGTAAAACATGGTGTATCTGGTCAATATCTTGTCTTTGTAAATAGTTTACTAGTAAATTCTTTTAGAATGAAGTTTTTTACGCTACAAAACGTTTTGTTGTCTTAAGAGACTTAAAAATCCATATGGCTGAATGCACCGAAGATACCGGCTTCGACGATAATGTTATGACAGTAAAGTATGCTCCTCTTGTCAGGAACCCAAATAAAATGGATGAATCTTCGACAGACAGCTCAGAAGGAGAATGCGATTCAAAGGTGAAGGATAGTGAAGTAGAAGCGGTAGCGGACCAGGTATGTATGTGCTGGAATTTACAGTTAAAATCTTATATAAATGTATTTTTCAGGCTGACGCTTCTACATCCACCAGAAGTGAAAGAAGTAGAAAGAAACGACGGAATTCTAAGGATTCGAAGAATAATTCTAGAGCAAGTTCTATAGATGCGTATGAGGATAACACTGACTATTATGCTTATGAAAGTAAGATATGTGGAAAATTTAAGAATAACAAACGAAATCGATCCCGTTCCCATTCCTCTAGTATTGGTAATTCAATTCCCTATTCCCTTTTCAAATGTCTTTCGAAATGAAGAATTTCCTTATTTTAACCCCGTGGTCCAACTCCTTAGTAGTTAAGAGTCAACATCAGCGCGCGGAAAATGCGTTCCAAGATGGCAGCTTTAATTTTGAATATTTTGTCAAGATATTTGGCACACATATTCATAATATAGTAAAGAATGGCGGTACAGAGCCCAATTTGAGAAATATGTTAGTATATGGATTTTGCTCTACAATTAAATAATATATTAAAAAAACGAGTCTGTACCGCCATTAAGAAGAACAAAAAAATACACTTTCTTCAACTATTTTTATCTCATGCCTAGGTTTTGTGTCACATTGTATTTACTAAAAATCGATTATCTATAACAAGAAATCAAACTTGACTGACTTGACAACATTTAGCGCGCCTATGAGTATACTAATTATTGTTATCACCATATTGTGCATTATCGTATTGTGTATTTGATAGTATAATTTGTGGTATAGTGTCACTGTCATACTGTTGCCGCACAGTTGAAAGTTCGCAGAACTTTCGAAAAAATTATATTGATGACGCGCTGCCGTAGCAATCAATCAATCAATATTCTTTATTTCATCTGACTTTTACAAATATTGAAATGCGTCAAATACTATATATAATCAGTAAAAACTATAAGTAGGTACATACAGTTGAGTCCGCGAGTCTTTACCCGTGCGTCATCATGTAAAGCATACGAAATAAGTCGGAAATTTACTAATCGCAACGGCAAGTGGATATTATTCCGATCACGGGTTATAGTATAAAATTTGACGTATCAAATAAATAGAATGTCAAATTTAAGTTTTGCTTTAAAATTTTGGTGTTTAATTACAGCTACATTTGAAGTAGCTTAATAAATTATTTTATTATCATTGATTAATAAATAAATAAACAATTTATAAAAGAATTCAATAACATATTTTCTTTTTGTTATTTTATTCACTTTGGCGGTACCTTAAACACAAGCATTCAACTGTGTCAACAATGAGGTTAGCTTTGTACGTTGTCAAAATTTATCGTAAAATAACATAAACTTATTACAAAATTTCTAACTCCAATATAAAATTAGTTGTGAAAACAACTGTTTGTGTATTATAAACAACTTCGAAATGCAAAAATTCGACAAAATAACAACAAAAAATTCAACAAACTGACAGCCACAAAAGTAAACAAACCAAAACGTCATAAATTGTACTTAAAATATGTGAAGACATCCTCAATAGTCTTTCTTTGTATCTATCTCTTTTCAATGCACTGAGTCTAAATCGTTCATAAAAATAACATGTGTTTTTACTTAATAACAGGCGGCAGCTGGTTTGTCATTAATTTCATGCGTGGAAGAGAATGATGCTAAATAAAAAGTAAGTGTTTTATCTCGCCAGGTATTAATGACGCACGGGTAAAGACTCGCGGACTCAACTGTAAAACAGTTAACATAAAAACATATAAAATATACACAAAAACATACAAATTGCTAAAAAGATGCCTGCAAGTATTCCTCTAACGAATAGAAAGTGTTTACCAGAAGTAAGTTCTTAACTGTTCTCTTAAATACATAAATATTTGACTCTTTAACATAATTAGGTAATTTATTATACAAACGAACGCATGTTGGGTAAGGACCCTTGCCCACAAGGATCAAGTGGCGAACAGGGGTCACCAAATCATTTCTTTAACGAAAATTGTAGCCACTCATTAAGGAAACATCATTTCTGCAAATAAAATTGCATCTATGTGACTTTTCATAAACAATACAACTGAAAATATACAGCGAAATTACAGTTAAAATATTTAATTGTTTAAAAACTGGACTACAGGAATCCAAGCGCCTTCTAAACGTCATGGTACGAATAATTTTTTTGAAGAACAAGCACTTCATTAATTCGCGAGCAATTTCCCCAACAAACCGAGCAATATTGCAAAATTGACTGTACAGGAGCAAAATAGTAAAGTTTTAAAATATCTAGGGAGACAAAATTCCTAAGTTGCCATAGAACATAACAGTGCACAGAAAATCTTCCCACTACATAATCAACGTGAGAGCTCCAAGACAAATTAGAATCCAGGTAAACACCTTACAACTTAGTGGAGTGGCTATTTACCACTTACCCGTTGTCAAGTTTTACTAATGGACTCATCTGCATAGTAGAAGGTGAAAAGGTTACCATATTGGTCTTTGATCCATTTAAGATTAGGGCATTATTTAAACAGTAATGAGTCATACTTTTTACAAGACAGTTTGCTTTTTGTACTACATGAAAAAAAATTATTGGAATTTAGTGCAACTGTGGTATCGTCAGCAAATTGAGTGACATAACAGCCAGATTGCTGTTCCACGTTTTCTACTCGAAGGCTTATTGCATCAGAAAAATTTTCTAATGGATTCCGAACCAAACATGTTGAGCTATCGTTTATCATTTGATTTAAATCATTGACGAAAATCAAAAATAAAAGAGAGCCAATGATACTTCCCTGTGGAACTCCGGAGAAGACACTTTCTTCTGAAGAAAATATTATATTTCCATTCAGATTGACCTTGATTTTTTGAAACCTGTTCGATAAAAAGGAGTGGATCCACTTCAACGCAGTTCCTCTAACACCACTATGAAGTTTTTCCAGCAGTATTGGATGATTTACAGTTTCAAAAGCTCGTGCTAAGTCAAAAAACAAACAGATAACTTTATTACCCTTATCAAAGTTCGATAAAATATGATTGCACAGCGCAAGTAGTGCATCTTGCACACTTATACCTTCACGGAAACCAAATTGAGACTTTTCTATAATGTTGTGCTTGTTAATATACGAGAGGAGACGTGTGTGAAATGCCTTCTCATATTTTTTTGAAAACACAGATAAAAGTGATAGGCCTCGATAGTTATCAAATTTTGATTTGTCACCTTTTTTATGTATAGGCACAACTAAAGCAGTATTTAGAATTTGAGGAAAAATCCCTTCCTGAAGTGAAAGGTTTACTAAAAATGTTAATTGTTTATATATGTTATGAGATACATGTGTTAACATAGAGCCTCTTAATCCTGACTTTTCCGATTTAAAAACATAACCAGCGTGATATGTTATTGAGTAAATTTGGCTGTTAATGTGTCAACATGTTTTAGAAAGTGGTACCCGTGTATTAAACAATGCGCCACAACCTCATCCGATGCTTGAAAGTACCAAAGAACAAGGAATCTCTATGGCTTACGTGTGCAAATTACAACCCAGACCAGGAGCGTTGAATTTAGAAAAGTGCGTCCAAATGGGAATAAAACCGGGACCCGTATTCGGCAAACTCAAAAATGGAGAAGATGTGACTCTACCAAATGGTACTGTCGTCCGATCGGCAGATGTTTGTGAACCTGATGATCCTGGCCTCGTTTTTATCGGTAAGTTAATAATATTAAAAAGACTAAGTTTTCACTCTAATGGCATATAAAACAACATAATGCTATTCCACACCCCACCAGAATGAAAACTTAGTCTTTTTGCTAGCAGTTGCCGCTAGGGCATCTATGCCATTTCGTTCGTTGCAATCCGGGACTGCACGCTGGGGTTTGTTTTGGTTGGATCGGGGAGAGCAGCATATGTGCCTCCTGATGAGAGACTAATAAGTTTCGAAACCGGTAGGGGTGCTTGCAGCACTCTCTGATTGGACTAGAATATGGTTCGGCTGTATTTTCGTTTTGCAACGAAATTGAAAATGGTTATTCATTTTTAATAATATTAATATTATCTGGACGCCCTGTATAATATACAGGGTGCCCAGAAACTCTTCTGACAAACAAGGACTGGATATTCCTCAGATTATTTCATTCATAGGAGATTCTGACCAATAGAAAGTACAGAAATAAAAATTACAGCGATTATTTTTTAATGATTTTAACTTCCAATCATATAGTAAGATTTTTGATCACGTGTTTAATTCTGTCCAATCAGATTATTATTATACTGGGAATAATCTACTGTAGAAAATTACCGTGAGAATTTTTTTAAGTAGATTGTTTCTGTTTAATTGCAACCAGTTTCCTAGTTTTGACAACTGTCACATTTAAGAAAATATGTGTGTCACATTAATTGGGATCAATGTCACTGACTGTTTTTATATAAAGACTTGAATTTTATATGTAAATATTAAAAAATAATCTTACGAATATCACACGACAGTAAGAATAAATAAGAAAATAATGCTTCATTTTTTCTCAAATTTGTTGTCATTGGGCAATAGCCACTCGAGCCCTGGGGGCTGTCGTGTCTATTTTCAGACAACAAATTTTCGAAAAAGTGTCGCATTATTGTCAATTTATTCTCACTCTCTTGTGATATTATACCCGATAATTTTTGATAATATCCCATCGTCAAGCATTACTTCAGATGCCCTTCGTTACTACGCAAAATGAACATTCAGTGACATTAACGACAATTAATGTTTTACACCTTGTCACAGAATACATCAAGAAACAAATTTAGCAAATATTTCGGTGAAGATATCAATAAAATATTAGTTAAAATGATTTAATTTAAAGAGACAGTTTTATTCATGGAATAATCTCAGGGAATTACACTTGATCTCTAAAATTATTATCGACTTGTTGCCCTCGTGCCTTCTTCTTCTTCTTCTGTAGTTTATTGGCCTCCACCTACTTGGGTATTTGGCCAGCTCATCGTCGCGGAATAAGGAAAAAATCCCTTATGCCACTTTGACATAATTTCACTCTCCTTCGGGTCGTGAAATTAAAACTGTCAAAATGTCACTCAGGAAACAAATCGATAATTTTAGAGCTCTCGTGCAATTACTACTGATAATTTTAATCCAATTTAACCAAATTCACCTAGTCCGAAAATGCTTTATAAGGGAGCTAGAGCGAAGATGGCGTCTTGTAATTAGTTTTTTTAAATACCCCCAGAACGCTTCTATTTCGAAAAACGAAAACTGGTACACGTATTTTGTCTTCCAGAGATAAATCTTTTCCATCAATTGCGAATTTCTAGTACCGGTCATAGGCGTCTGTTTTGGATAGGGCAACGGTTATTTTATCACATAACTTTTTGTCTTTAATTTTGAAACATTTTTGGCACTAGATTATTAAATTATGAGGTATTCTAGTCCTAGGCATATCTTAGGAAGCATTTTCGGACTAGGTGAATTGGGTGAAATTGTCTTAAAATGATCTTGGTCTTCGTTTGTCAGGGAGTTTCTCGACACCTTGTATAAACTGTGAATTTTATTAATCATCTTATTTATAAATTTAAAAGAAGAGGTCGTATAAACTGTTTTTCTTATTTTTAGTCTTAGATTGCCCCACCGTAGACTATTTAGATTCGTTAGAAAACAGTCAAATTATCACAAATCATCAAAAATACAACAAAGACGAGACTCAAATCGCTAGTTTAATTGTACACTTTACACCGAAGGATGTAGTTGAGAATCCCAGGTTAGTATATTATTTCCTAAGACTTTCCTCTACACATAAAAAGTTTAGTTTCTTATGAGAAAAAATACTTATTCCATCCCTAGAGATGTACAGTTGAGTCCATAGTTCTTTACCTATACGTCATAATTTAAAGCATACGAAATAAGTCGGAAATTTACTCCACGCAACAGCAAATGACAGAAAGTGGCTACTGCTCTGATCACGGATTATATTATAAAATTTGACGTTATCAAATAAATAGGATGTAAAATGTTAGTTTTGCTTTAAAATTTTTATGCAGAATTACAGCTACATTTGAAGTAGCTTAATAAATAACTCTTTTAATATCACCAGTGATTAATATCATTAGTGATAAAAAAATTCAATAAAATTTTGTTTTTGTTATTTCTTTGACTTTTGCGGAAACTTAAACAAAACCATTTCTTAACTGTGTGAATGAGGTTAACTTTGTGTGTAAATTAATGGCAAAATAAAATACATTACCATAAAATTGGCATAAACTTTCAAACTATAATATAATTAGTTGTGAAAACAACTGTTGTGTGTAATATAAATAACTTCTAAGTGCAAAAACAGAACAAAAAACAGCAAAAATTATAACAAACTGACAGCCACAAATAAACAAACCAGAAACGTCACAAATTGTACATAAAATCTGAAAACGTTCCCAAGCGTCTTTTTTGTACCTATTTTGTTTCGATGTACCTACTGAGTCTAGAGCGTTCATAAAAATAGCATGTGCCTTTACTTAATAACAGGCGGTAGCTGGTTTGTCTTTTGTTTCATGCGTGAAAGACAAAGATGCTAGATAAAAAGTATGTGTTTTATCTCGTCTGGTATTAATGACGCACGGGTAAAGAACCGTGGACTCAACTGTAAAGGAACAGATTGTATGAAAAGCTCCTTCGCATGTGCTTCTTAACCTCCCATAACCTCTGTTTAGGTATAAAGCTTGGATGGAGCATTTTCCTGCCAGTACCACACACTTAATGTTGAACGAATATAATACATGTATGGGAAGCGAGGCCGTTCATAGGATTCAGTACAAGCTGAATTTGTTATCGAATGATATTTTCCCGTTGTTGGGAGAAAAGGGGACTTTGCTACCAAAAGGAGAAGTCGAGGTAAGTCTTTTCATCTGTTTCATATTTGTGTTCATCATCATCAACCATCATCATATGTTCATCATCATCAACCCGTACGTGTCCACTGCTGGACATAGGTCTCCCTCAGCTCTTTCCATCTTTCTCTGTTTTGTGCGGCTTGTATCCAGTTGCTGACAATACGCTTCAGATCGTCAGCCCATCTGGTTGGTGGTCGTCCTCTGCTCCGTAGTGCTTCCTCTCGTGGCCTCCACTCGACAATATGTTTTGTCCATCGGATTTCTGACAATCTGGCGACGTGTCCTGGCCAATTCCACTTTAGCGACGCGATTTTTTCGACAGCGTCTGTTGTTTTTGTTCTACGACGTATTTCTTCGTTTGGGATTCGGTCCCTCAGGGAGGCATCCAACATCTGGCGCTCCATAGCCCTCTGAGTTATGCGAATCTTGTTCACTACCTTTTTTGTGAGTGTTAATGGTCTAAGAGCTAGCAACGTTTTCGAGAAACTATTTTAAGACAGCTGATTCTTTCATATATTGTTCCCTATGCTTCCTCGAACACCGTACCGGCCATCTGTACTGCGTACATCTGCATACTGCGCAGCACACCTGTACAGGTAAATACAAAATCAGGGTGATTGATTGGTGTGATAAAGCTTAATAGATCCGCTATAGTAATAGATAGCAATAAAAGTTAATAACAAAACTTGTAGCCAACTTTGAGCTTCACATTACAAAATTAGTTAGAATGTTAAAGGGTGTTCGATATCATAGTGGCAGACCAAACTTATGTTTTTTTTTTAAATGGAACACCCTATATTTTATTTTATATTCGAAATCCTGTTAACTTCTCCATCACAAAAATATAAAGGTTTGTTATCTTATACAGTGTATTTACAAAGTTATAAAGTTATAACCAATGTTCTATGAAAATCGTAATAAGTTCAGCTCCCTGTATAAATAAAAATAAGCACAACAGCAATGGTTTATTGCTGCCATATTTTTTTGTTGATTGTCAAAATTTATAAAAATGGTTGATATTGCTAATTTTCTTTATATCGAATACAGGATGAGTCAAAACGCAAGTACATTATTTTCTCAGTAATTTTAAATAGAACACCTTAATTAATGACTTGCTCTGAAAAATGAAAATATCTCGAAAACTAACAAATGTAGGCATAGGGAATATTATACAAAAATTAAAGTACGGTAATGATACTTTTCGATGGTGATATAAAATACAGGGTGTTCCTTTTAAAATTTCTGAGAAAAGAATGTACTTGCGTTTTGACTCACCCTTTATTCGATATAAGGAAAATTAGCAATATCAACCATTTTTATAAATTTTGACAATCAACAAAAAAATATAGCACCAATAAACCATTGCTGTTGTGCTTATCTTTATTTATACAGGGAGCTGAACTTGTTACGTTTTTCATAAAAAATTGGTTATAACTTTGTAAAAGCCCTATATAACATAACAAACCTTTATATTTTTGTGATGGGAAAGTTAGAGAATTTCGAATATAAAATAATATATAGGGTGTTCCATTTAAAAAAAAGTTTGGTTTGCCACTATGTTATCGAACACCCTGTAACATTTTAACTAATTTCGTAATGTAAAGCTAAAAGTTGGCTACAATTTTTGTTATCAACTTTTATTGCTATCTATTACCATAGCGGATCTACTGAGCTTTATCACACTCATCAATCACCCTGTATATTGAATTTAAATTATTTTAGGACGAAACATTTTTTTGTCATTACTTTTTAAACCACAAAAATGTCTGGCAATTATAGTTCATATTTCTAATAATGTTTAAAAAGTAATGACAAAATAATTTTTAGTCTTACAATAATTTTAAATTCGATATGTTTACCTGTACAAATGTGTTGCGCAGTAATGAACGCAACCTGCATCAGCAGCTAGATGGCCGGTACGGTGTTCAAGGAAGTATAGGGAATAATATATTAAAGAACCAGTTGTCTTAAAATAATTTTTTTTCCGACTTGGTCCATAATGTTTTCGCTCGATAAGTAAGTACAGGCAACACACACTGGTCAAAGATTTTCCTTTTCAGGCATATGTTTAAATCCGATTTAAATACATAGTTCAGCTTACCAAACGCTGCCCAGGCTAATCCTATGCGACGTGGGAGCTGGCACGTCTGGTTAACATTATTATTTTGTGTGTATTCTGACATTATTTTCATTATAAGTCACTTAATTTTTGAGCTAGAGACTTTTTTTATTTCTGGAGATAGATATTTTTAAATGCTTTAAATTAGTTTAAACAAGTTGTTCTCGAAAAATGCATAGTTTTCCCGTCTTTTGACTTTAAAACTACAATATTTAACATTTGACGAAGAAGAGCCAACATACTGTATAGCTCGATTACTATTGGTCTTCAAGAAAATTTAAAAAAACGTTTTTGTTGATTTTTTCAAAAGGTACATTTTTGTTAAGTAAAGTTGTTTTGATAAAACGAAAACTTTTGGAGTTATTAGCAGAAAACTTGTTAAAAACATTGATTTTTTCAATATAAAACTAATACTTTCGATAGCGAATAAATCGAAAACTATCAATTTTATCAAAAAAAAAGAATGTGTGTGTACTTTGTACGCACGTAAGAAGTTATACTTCTATTATATGATTTAAACGAAATTAATATACTTTTTATTTATATTTTGTTTAAATATTAAACTAATTTATACTTACTACTTCTCAAACATTTTTATTAGAACAGTGCCAAAAATTAAAATAATAAAAGAATAAAACACACACAAACACATTAAACAAGCCACAAATGATGTCTGAACATTAATTGTCGAAATTTTTTTTAACTAAATACGTATTTTCTGAAAATACAATTATATAATAAATATACTTACAATCATAAAATGTATTAAAAAAAACAAAAAAGAAAGTTTCTATTGGGACTCGAACCAGCGCTGATAAGAGCGGTTGGTACTGGAATTCATTTGCCTTCTCCGCTTAGCCACGGACACTATGTGTCATTATTTACGAAGATCGACTAACTAAACGGATTAAACTTGTGATATTTTGATATTTTGAAAATTGATCAAATTATTTTAATTTTGAATTGAAATGATTTAGAATTGAAAAAATACAACAAAACATAGAGTAAAAAAACAATATATTAGGTGAATATTGATAGAAATTTTGATGGTAATCAAATTATATAAATAAAAGTATTACATACTATGTATTTTGGCAGATCAAATAGGTAGGTTTATACACATGATACATTTACAATTATTACGTACCTGTTGCTTTTAAAAACTATTTAAAAGTCACTACAATATTATAAACTTTTTTGTTTCTGTCCTCACAACAATAAAACTAATATATTATACATTTGTTTACCTTTACCTTTCCTCCAAACCACAGCTGCCATATCGGATAATTTTTGACATGTCATTTGAACATCCAATCAGAACAAAGTTATAATGCGCATGCGCCGGGCTGATAGGTTTTAACATATAAAAAAATCACCCTCTATCGCCGGTAAAGAAGTATAACTTCAAAAAAATGTATGGAACGTTTTTTACTTAGAATGAACGTTTTTACCTACTTTTGTGAATAAAATATAAGAAAAAATTTGCACCCCCGAGATGGGGTGGCAACCACCCTCATGGTAAAAGCGCCTTTTGGCATGAAATAGATTTTGATCCTTGGACTATCCACTACTTATTCTCAAATTTTCAAGCAAATCGATCCATTCTGTAAAAATTGCGAGGTTTTTTCCTATTTGAAGCTTCATTACTTGAACTAATTGTGCTTATCGTATGGCGCTACAAATTAGGTAGCGTCATTTAGCCAAATATAGAGGTAGGTTGTGTTTTTCTCATGAGCATTTTTCAGTTCGTCACAGTTTTTCGATTGGTTTCTAACGCATTAAATTGTATATGACAGAAAAAAAAGGCACGTCGGTGATTACTTTGGTAATTATTCTAGTTCGGTGATTATTCTAGTTTAGATGGCGCTATAATAGAAAAAAAATTATTTATTAATTATATAATATATCTACGAATATAATCTGTACAATTTATAAGACTATACAAATCAAAGAAAATACCATTTTATAAATGCAATAAAGACAATTGATTTGTTTTTATGCCCAATTGCAAATAAAATTTGACAACTGTCAGATTTAACTAAAATGTCATGTTAGAATAAATGTTATAAATGTATATTATCACGGACTTACCTTTTTTTCTATCATTTGTGACGCACTGAAAAATCCTCATGAAAATAACCATAGACCGTTGTTATTCCGTTAAGATTTAATGTTGCTGCTTTTATTAATACATTAATCTAAAAATGCTCAATTTGTGGGTTAGGCCACTGTTACTCTGAGCGCCTCAATTGTCGTATTTGATCTTTTCGACCGTAATATACGCTATAAATCTTCCTATAAAATTTGCTCGATTTTAACTGGACTCTACGCCTAATTGGATTTTTTTTGTGATATTTATTTTTTGTGATATTTACAGGGCGAAAGTGACCGGAAAAAACAAAAAATGGAAGATCTCGTCGAGGATTTAGAAAATAATTTAAATACGGCCAAATTGTCAGAGAGTCCTTCTTTGTACATCACTCCAGATACGTTTTGTGCCTATCATTTGAGACCCAAAAGAGGTTTGGACAGGTAAGAAGTTATATATTATAACTATTAAGTCATTTAAATATTCACTTCTAAACGATGTATGGATAATATACTATACAATACTAAAAATGGTCGACAAAATTTAACATCACTGACTATTATCTACTAGACTCAACGAGATTTCACAACAATTTCAATCAAAAATTGCGTTTTCACTTTGGAAATCGTTCTCGAAATTTCGGAAATAGAAATAGAAACGTCAAAATAAACGTATTTCTAATTAATATTATCGTTGATTCCCGTTAAATACAGTATATTGCTTACTTAGAAATAGAAACGTCAAAATAAACGTATTTCCAATTAATATTATCGTTAATTCCCGTTAAATACAGTATATTATATAGAAATCCCACATCCCACAAGGAAATAGTTTATAATAGTATAATTTTAAATATTTCAGGAGTTTGGAACTACGACTCAACCCTACAGAATATTTAGAAGAAACTTACAATGTTGCCGATTTTAAAACCGTTTTAGAAACCCTCAAATCCAATTTGAATTCCAAAACGGTGTCTAGAGATGAATTTCCGAAGATTATATTTTTGGGAACCGGCTCTTGTATACCGAACAAAACGAGAAACACTAGTGGTATATTACTAGCCCTTAAGTAAGTTCATTATTTTTTATATTCAGCTAAGCTTGGGTGCTGCTTGCTAAAAATTGTTCAATTTCGTCATAAATCAGTTTAATATTATCGTTTCCAGAAGTAAATTGAACAACGTTTTTGATAGTGCGTGTCCTTGCCGTAGTCCCCTTTTACTTCACACATTTCACATAACTTCATTTTTGTTTCTACTTAAGGTCATATTTGTTAGCTTATCAACTTGGCATATCCAGATGGCTCATTATTTCGAACAATTATTATTTTATACTCATAACAGCTTGTATGAATTCCTTTCAATCAGATCTGTTGATCCAGAACCCAGCTCGATATTCTCCCAACAATGTTGTTGTTCTGCTCCTTGTCAGAATTATTGTGCTGAGATTTTCTCTTTTTTCCCATTTCTTTTCTTTTTTCTTTCTTTTTCCTAGTTTATCTAGTTGTTTTTCTAATAGCTGTCTGTCTCTCTACCTACTTTAAACATTTCTGAACTTAACCCATTTGCTCTAGAGTTATTATTGTTCTTGAGGTCTTAAGTGGTGTCCATTATTTATTGTTCTGTTTATTTGTTTATTGGCATATTCACAATATAATATTCTTTTTATTCTTCGTCACGGCGGTTTAATATCCGATAGAAGAAACTTTTCCATTCGGAGATTACATCCCTAATAACACCAAACATTCCATGTATTTTCCTAGAATGTACACACAGGATATTGAAAACATTCCTGGAATGTCCTCAAAAGCACAAGAATGTCCCCTAAATGTCCCAGGAAAGTCCTTTGTCAGCATTTTAAACGTTCCTTGAATGTCTGGTTGGAACATTCCATGAATGTCTACGAATGTTCTTTGGACATTCACAATATATTTTTTATACATTCCCTGGATATAGTCGCTGATGTGACATAATACCTCCGATTTGTTTTTTCATGAGTTTTGTAAGAGAGACTAAGAACTTTTTTTACAGTCACCTCCTATTTTCATATGATATTTTTTGATATGTTTTGTAGTAAATTCAACTATCTATTTACTACAAAACATGTCAAAATTTACATGTGAAAACAGGGGATGACCCTAAAAATGGTTTTTCGTCTCCTATAAAATTCATGAAAAAGCAGATAGGAGGTATTGTCACATCACCGACGATCTACCAGAAGTATATGTCTTGTGGCGATACAAAATAATACATCTTTGATAAATATAAACATTTTTATTGCACAAAATCTTGTCATATATTTTATTTTTCATAATCATCACTACGATGATGATTCATTGTATTGAATTGTACATTACAATTACAATCTGGTCATAACTGACAAATGAGCAATTTTAATTTAACCTAAATTACTACTGTTCCTTAAAATGAAGAGCTTACCCCATAGCGTCTCTTATCTAATCGAACAAGATCTTGCACTATTCTAACATACACAGGCACATAAGCACTATGCTCTGCTTTTCACTATCACCTATCATTCAAACTAGTTCAAAAGGCTTTGTCCTCTTCAATCTTCTGTTTGCCCAGTAGTATCGAGGAGCTGGATTTCCTCAATATTCTTGTAGGTACTTAAGAAGTTGTTGCTCGTGACTTCCAACTTTACTTCAACTTTAAAAACAAATCCGGCTGTAAAATATTTATGTGCCTGAAGGCTTTTGTATGCTTTCATCTGCTGCTTAGAGTAGTAACTGTGAGACTCCACCAGATATGTATAAATATCTTTAATAGTAATTTGGTGGAATGCACTTTACTGTAAAATCCAATTCTGACTGAATTGTGTATGGATCTAAATCCCCAATTATTTTCAGCTTCAATAAATATCTAAAACAATAAAAGAAATAATGTTATTGCTTGCAAAATTCATCAATATTGATAAATATCAGGGAAAAATGAACAGTACGGTAAATAAAAATTGTTTCCCGTACCTTTCTCCAACATGTGGAGTTTTCAATAATAATTTTCTTAAATAATCACTTTGCATTGTGGTAAAGTTTATAATGTTCACAAAATACAGCAAACAAAATCCAAATGAATCCAAAATAGACAAAATACGACAATAAACAATGAAAAATACGTCACAAAAAACAATGTCAAAAAATAAGTCGCGTGGTTTGGATTGCCTAATGCTAATACATAGATACACGTGCGGCAAATTTGAAAATGAACGCAAATTGAATAGTAAATGGCCTCTCTTAAAATATAGGACATTGGTAGTATGTTCATAGAATGTCTTGTGGTAACATTCCACCAATAATTTAATCAGATGTTCACCGAATGTTCCTTGAATGTCCAGGACATTCAAACGTTAATAGAACTTTGATAGTACATTCCTGGAATGTTTTGTGTTGTTAGGGATGATCAGCCTCACTTAGTAGTATTAGCATTACCAAAATCTAGGCATTACCAAAATTACATTTTTAGTACATTCGTCTTCTTTACTACCATTTAATAAAAGTACAATATTTCAGTGAGAACCAGAACATTATAATGGACTGCGGTGAAGGAACCTATGGCCAACTAATCCGTTTCTTCGGACCAGAACTATCTTCGCAAGTCCTAGCCAATATCGATGCCATTTACGTTTCACATTTGCACGCCGATCATCACATAGGACTTATAGGATTGCTACAAGGGCGAAAAAGAGCCATTCGGCAATTGAAAGCGAAGAAAAGTCCAGTTGTTTTGTTCGCGCCCAAACAAATTATGGCGTGGCTCAATTTCTACGACAGGTGTTTTGAGAATATCCGGTCTGAGTTTGAGTTGGTCGGTAATAGTGATTTGGTAAGTGTTTGAAACAAATAGGGAAATCTTACCACTTTGCCAATCATCTCCCACTCAAATATTTCAATTTTTTTCATTTTTTTTACGTTCTATGTGATTAAAAAATAGGACTTCAATTTTAGTCTGCTACACTTCTCTGCCCCCAAAAAGGTCTTTTTTCGGTAGATTGCACCATTTTAAAAATCTAAAAAAAAATCACACGCATAGTTAGGACTTATTTTTTTTTTGTTAACATAAAAATGCGGTTTTTTTTTTCGATAAAAGCTTGTAACTTTTTTTGGAGATGACTGCAGTTCTACTTTTTTATTTTGTGTAATTTATCCAAAGAATATATTTCTAAGCGGACTGAAAGACAATTTATGTTTCATTTCGATTCAGATCATCATCATTCTCTTTGCCTTATCCCTGTGCGTGGTCGGCTTCCCTAATTGCATTTCTCCATACAATTCTATCTTGAGTCATATCAATATTAATCCCCTTTACCAACATGTCCTGCCTAATCGTCTCCCCCACGTCTTCTTTGGTCTTCCTCTCCTACTCCTTCCAGGAATCTGCACTTCAGCTATTCTTCGTATTGGGTGATTAGTGTCTCGACGTTGAACATGACCAAACCATCTCAACCTATGCTCTCTCATTTTGGCATCAATTGGTGCCACACCTAGACTTCCCCTAATATACTCATTTTTAATTTTATCCTTTTTTGTCACTCCACTCATCCATCTAAGCATTCTCATTTCCGCCACATGCATTCGTTGTTCCTCTTTCTTTTTCACTGCCCAACATTCAGTTCCGTACATCATAACCGGTCTTAAGTTTGTTTTATAGAATTTTCCCTTCAACTTCATTGGAATTTTTCTGTCACACAGCACACCACTCGCTTCCTTCCACTTCATCCATCCAGCCCTAATTCTGCTGTATGCATCTCCATCTACTTCTCCATTACTCTGTAATACCGATCCCAGGTACTTAAAACTATTGCTTTTTACAATCAGTTCACCATCCAAAGATACCATGTTATTTGTAGTAACTCCATCTTTAAATGTACATTGCAAATACCCTGTCTTTGTCCTACTAAGTTTTAAACCTTTTTCCTCCAGAGCTTGTCTCCACTGTTCCAGTTTTTGTTCTAAGTCTCTTTCACTATTTCCTACTAACACGATATCATCAGCATACATTAAGCACCATGGAATGTTACCCTGTAGTTTCGCTGTTATCTGGTCCAAAACTAATGAGAATAAATACGGACTAAGCACCGAGCCCTGGTGCAATCCTACTTTCACATGAAATTTATCAGTCTCTCCCACACCTGTCCTAACACTAGTCGTTACTCCCTCATATATATCCCTCACAATCTTTACATACTCACCAGGGACTCCTTTCTTATTGAGTGCCCACCACAGAATCTCTCGAGGAACTCTATCATATGCTTTCTCAAGATCAATGAATACCATATGAGCGTTTGTTTCTTTACTCCTGTATTTTTCCATCAACTGCCTTATAATGAAAATTCCATCTGTTGTTGATCTGCCCTGCATAAAGCCAAACTGATTCTCGGATATTTCGGTCTCTTCACTTATCCGTCTATCAATTACTCTTTCCCATATTTTCATGGTGTGGCTAACTTCTCCATTCGTCTGACATTTGTCCAACTTCCAGAATTCTATTAAATAAACCTGTTAGCCACCTTGTTCCTGTCTCTCCCAATGCTCTCCATACTTCTACAGGAATGGAGAAGTATGGAGAGCATTTCATTTCGATTGGAAGAGATTTTCGATTTCGTATGGAGAGAATTTCATTTCGATTCAGATGTGTAACATAAATTGTATTTCACTTCACTTTTATCTTTACTCAGATTGTGAATACTAAGAACCTTTTTTCGTACCTTTTCCTTGACGAATGAAAGCTGTATGTGACAACATATTGTAGAATCCCTTTCGTCTCCATCATTCGTCGTCTCCTTGCCTTATAAATTGTAAAAGGCAGAGATTAAGGATGTTAACAGAAAGATGTTCTAATAAGGAAAGTTTCAGATTTAAATTAGTGTCTATTAGTATAACTACACTGACTCTTATTTTTAATCACAGAGAACATAAAATAAATGAAAAAAATTGAATTCTTTAACTGATAGCATTTGAGATAGTCAAAATTAACAACATTTTTTTAATTTGTGCTTTTTAGGACATCAATAACCCTGTGTCGACAAATCAAATTAAAAGTAGTATATTATCTAGACTTAATTTACAAGATATAAATACTTGTCTTGTCAAACATTGTCCAAATGCGTTCGGAGTGTCTTTGACATGTAAGAATGACATTAAAATCACCTACTCTGGAGATACGATGCCTTCAGAAAACCTTGTACAGTTGGGTAAGTGTGGAACAGTGTTTTTGTATTTGTACTTATTCTTGTTATTGTATGAATATACAGTACTAGCCAAAAGTCTTCCCCCCTCGATATTTAGACGTTTATACTTATAATAGTAAAATTTGGAGGGATGACATAAATGGACATAGACTCCTCAAATAGTCATAACAGATGACTTAATAGGGACAGATGATGTTACACAGCCACTTTGACCGATAATTTTAAATGGGACCTTATGGCAAGTGATATCTCGTTTGAAAGATATTGAGAATATCTATTCAATCATACTATTTTTGTTTGGATTTAAGTTGATTTTGAGGAATAAATTAAATAAATACTAAAATTGTAGTTTCGCATTTAATTAATAAAGATTCAACCCTACGCCCATGGTTATTTGTCCAAAAAGTTGAAGTTGACATAAAAACAACTAAAGAGTTAAAAAACGTCAACTTTTTGACAAATAACCATAGGCGGACATTTTAATCTTTATTAATTAGCTGCGAAACTATAATTTTAGTAAGATGAAGATTTTCAATCATAAATAGCAACATCAATAATATTGAAAATGTTAAAAATATTACTAAAAGATTTTTAAATTGAAAAACTTATTGGTACCCTTTCCTGGTGACACCTCCAAGACTTCTACAATTTTGCAAGCCAAATGGATGCTGCAGTGAAGACAAAGGGAAGGAATTCTACACTATGCAATTCACATCACCGTCTGCAGCTTGGTAAAGTTCCAACGGAAAATGCACCTAGATACTCTACGGAGTAATACGATTATAAAATAAAAATGTATACCATTTGTATTCACTTCATCTTTCAATTGCCAGATGACGCTAGTCACCTACCCTATTTGTTTCAGTTGCAATGTGTGAGAAAAGCTCTCGGTGCTGGTCAGTTAGGATATGGAGAACAAGCCTGCGCTCTCTCCGATAAGATTCCAATAAGAATCGAAAATCGCGATTCAGAGAGCTGGATTGTACTCCGTATTCTAATTGAAAAGTAAGATTGTTTTGCCTTCGCATTGCAACTGAATAAAAATGGTATACATTTTTATTTTATAGTCGTATTACTCCGTAGAGTAACTAGGTGCATTTTCTGTTGGAACTTTACCGAGCTGCAGACGGGGATGTGAATTGCATAGTGTAGAATTCCTTCCCTTTGTCTTCACTGCAGCATCCATTTGGCTTGCAAATTGTAGAAGCCTGGAGGTGTCACCAGGAAAGTGTACCAATAAGTTTTTTAATTTAAAAATATTTTAGTAATATTTTTAATATTTTCAATATTTTTGATGTTGCTATTTAGGATTGAAAAACTTCATCTTTCAATTGCCAGATGACGCTGGTCACCTACCCTATTTGTTTCAGTTGCAATGTGTGGGAAAAGCTCTCGGTGCTGGTCAGTTAGGATATGGAGAACAAGCCTGTGCTCTCTCCGATGAGATTCCAATCAGAATCGAAAATCGCGATTCAGAGAGCTGGATTGCACTCCGTATTCTAATTGAAAAGTAAGAGTGTTTTGCCTTCGCATTGCAATTGAATAAAAATGGTATACATTTTTGAAGTTATACTTCTTTACGCGCGATGAGGGTGAATTTTTATATGTTAAAACCAGGCGCATACGCATCACCCAGGCGGATACGCGCATTATAACTTTGTTCTGATTGGATGTTCAAATGACATGTCAAAAATTATCCAATATGGCAGCTGTAGGACAGCTGTGGTTTGGAGGAAAAGGTAAAGGTAAACAAATGTATAATGTATTAGTTTTATTGTTGTGAGGACAGAAACAAAACAGTTTATAATATTGTAGTGACTTTTAAATAGTTTTTAAAAGCAACAGGTACGTAATAATTGTTAATGTATCATGGGTATAAACCTACCTGTTTGATCTGCCAAAATACATAGTATGTAATAATGTAATACTTTTATTTATGTAATTTGATTACCATCAATATTCACCTAATATATTGTTTTCTTACTATTATATGTTTTGTTGTATTTTTTTTCAATTCTAAAGTCCACTTTACATCAACAATAATTGAATAAGAAATTGACAAGTTATTCAAGGTCAAATTTGGCTTATACAAAACACAATTCTACATCCAATTTTGCCGTGAATAAAAAGAAAATAAAGAAATTTGACAAAATAAAACATATCCAATTGTTCTATTTCATCAAATTCCTTCATTTTCTTTTACAAACCATACATTTTGTACTCGTCAAATTTGGCCTTGAATAACTTTGTCAATTTCTTGTTCAATTTATTGTTGATGTAAAGTGCACTTAAATCATTTCAATTCAAAATTAAAATAATTTGATCAATTTTCAAAATATCACAAGTTTAATGACGTTCTACACCTTCGGCAAAGAATTAAGGATTTGCATGAAATTTTAGTATGTTATAGTTTACTTCAAAAAACTAAGACTTGATTTTTTAAAAAATGTTTTACCGTGCCGTTTAATTACTATTAAGGGTCAAAGTTAAGTTTTAACATGGGCTCTTATGGGAATTCTTAAAAAGTTAATAACTTTTGACCCAAATTTACGATTTTTAATTATTTGTGCTCAGTGCTGTTTTTGTAACAATAGAGGTTCCGGTACGCTATGTTCCGGGGGGTCTGGGAAGCGTTCACAAGGGGGGTTTGCCCCCGGGAAAACTTTTTAAATTTAGCCTCAATAAGGGCGTTTTAAAGCTATTTGGGAGGAAGGAAAAAATTCAGGAATTTGTCTATAATTTGGTTGTTTTTTTATTTTTTCTCCCAAAAGGTGCCGGTACGGCGTACCGGCGCGTACCGTCACAAAAACAGCACTGTTTGTGCTTATATTAAAGGTATTTTTGTAAGGAATAACATATTAAAAAATGAGGATTGTTTACCGTACCATTATTAAATAAAAGTGAAATTACTGTTTCGAAATTTAACAAAGTTGGTAGTAGTGAGATCAGCTGCACTCATAATTATATCCGAAACGTACGTGTCAATCACATGACCTCGGTGGTCTAGTTGTTGAGCGTTCGGTCAGAGTTCGAAACGTCCCGGGTTCCAATCCTCTACGATTCATTTTTTTTTAGTTGTTTTAATAAAAATTTTTTGAAAGTGGTAGATAAGAAAGTTAGTTTAATATTTAAATAGAATACAATTACTTCGTTAAAATTATATAATAGAAGTATAACTTCTTACGTGCGTACAAAGTACACACACATTCTTTTTTATTTTTTATTTTATAATTTTAGTATTTATTTAATTTATTCATCAAAATCAGCCTAAACCCAAACAAAATTAGTGTGATTGAATAGGTAATTTCAATACCTTTTAAACGAGATATCACTTGCCATAAGGTCCCATTTAAAAGTATGGGTCAAAGTGGCCTTGTAATGTCATCTGTCACTATTTTACGTCACCTATTATGACTATTTAAGAAGCCTACGTCCGTTTATTTTCTCCCTAAAAATTTCACTATTATAAATATAACCTTTCAAAAGATACGAGGGGGAGGGGACTTCTGGCAAGCACTGTATAAAATGTTATAATAATTCTCGTTAGGGCACAACAGTGACATTCTCATTCACGAAGCAACAATGGAAGATGAACTAGAACAAGAAGCTGTGATTAAAATGCACTCCACAACATCACAAGCCATAGAAGTGGGTAACAAAATGCTTGCCAAGAATATAATTCTCACACATTTTAGCCAACGTTATGCCAAATTGCCGAGGTTTAACGACAATTTCAGCAGCAATGTAGGCATTGCTTTCGATAATATGCAGGTTAGTATTTTTTTTATTAACATCCAAGATTTTTGTAAGTAAAATTGTTTGTCTTTACAATGACAGAGAGATGTAAGGACCAGTGACCAAAGCATCACGACACACATTATTCTTTTTCTCATGATCATCTTTCAGTGTGTCACAGTTTTTAGATTTCTTTCTAACGCATTAAATTGTATGTGACAGAAAAAAAGGCACGTCCGTGATTACAGACATTTACATAATTTATTCTAGTTATTCTAGTTGTCGATAAATGGCGCCATAATAAAAAAAATAATTTTTTTTAATTAGATAATAATGTTACAAATATAATCTGTATAATTTATAAGACTATACAAATCAAAGAAAATACCATTTTATAAATGCAAGAAACACATTTGATTTGTTTTTATTCCAAATTGAAAATAAAATGTGACAACTGTCAGATTTAACTAAAATGTCATGTTAGAATAAATGTCATAAATGTGTATTATCACGGACTTACCCTTTTTCTTATCATTTGTTACGCACTGAAAAATGCTCATGAAAAGGACAATAGCTTGTTTACCGGTGAGATGCGCACATAACTGATACGTATGCACGAAAACTAAAACTGGCACAGAACACAATGTAGACCGGTCTAGTTAGAGCAGGGGTTCCCAAACTGGGGGGGCGTGAGGACATATCAGGGGGGGCGCGAGACAAGTTGAACATTAAATTAAATTTAGTTATTTTTCTAAAATTCAAAATTAACCGCTTGTTAAACTGTATCTGGTAACGCAGAGTAAGCAAAAGTTATCTCAAATACCTCTTTTTGACAATACTGTGAAACGCCGCATTGATGATATATGACCGAAGACATACAAAACCAGGTAGTTGATGCAGTAAAATAATCGCCATTTTTTGCTATTCAGCTAGACGAGAGTACTAACATATAATTATCATATTATCATATTCATAACACAATGTTATCAGTTAATTGTTTATGTTCGGTATATTCAGAACGAAAGAATGAAGGACGAGCTACTCTTTTCTACAGAGTTGGAGACTGGAGACCACGACAAAAGCTGTTAATGTTATGAAAGCAGTGTGAGAGTTTTTTGACAAACATGAACTATCTTGGCAAAAACTGATCAGTTTATGTACAGATGGCGCAACTTCAATGCTTCGTTTTCGTTCAGGCTATTTGTAATTAGTAATAGAAAAAAATGCTGATGTGATTGGGATACATTGTTTTATACATCGACAAGCCTTGTCAGCAAAAACCCTTCCAAATGAACTTAGGGATGTCTTAAAGTTGTGTATTAAAGTAGTGAAGTACATAAAAAACAGTGTGTTGAATACTCGACTGTTTAAAACTCTGGTGTCATCGACCTTCCTGAGTCCCCGATTGTTCACACTGCAGTATACTGCATAAGGATTTATTGGTCCTGAAAATTTAGAAAGTGATCACAAAACACTGCTACTTCATACAGAAGTACGATGGCTATTAAAAGGAAACATGTTGGCAAGATTATTTGACCTTTAAGATGAAGTAATCACCTTGGAACATCAAAAGCAAAATGAGGAAAACATGGCCTTCAAAAAACATTGTACCCAAGTAATATTGGCCTATTTGTCAGACATCTTTGACTCGTTGAACAGCCTTCACCTAAAACTGCAGGGTGGAAACTCAAATATAGTAGTTACTCATTGTGATGGAGGCTTAATTACTCAACTTTGGAGGCGTAAAATATCAGCAAACCCCTGAAATTATTAAAATTTCTCTAAAGTAGAGCCAATCTCAGAAGAAACACGCTTCAAGGACATTTATGAAGGACCAAGTTTAAAAATCCAAATATCAAACCATTTGGAGAGCCTAATTGAAGAGTTCCGAAATACTTCCCAAACACTTGTGACAATTTTATTTACAGAATCCATTCCATGTCAACTGTACCAATCCATGTCAACATAGACTCCCTGCCTGAATCACTTCAAGAAGATGCTTTGCAAATAAATCCAAATGATTTTTTGAATGATTCCTCTGCCAAATACTTTGTTATAATGGACAAACCTTCATTTTGGTTAAAATATTTCAAAGTGTATCTTAGTGTATCACGGGAAGCTCTTCATTTATATTTGCCTTTTTCAAGTAACTATTTGTGCGATTTTCAACACTTGTGGCAATTAAAACAAAGTATCGGTATAAACTTGATGTTGCTAGTGACTTGTGCTGTGAGCTTACTAAAACTCAGCCACGAATAGGCATACTAGTAAATAAAATGAAAGCACATCCATCTCACTAACCAACCTAATATATTTTTCTTGTATTAATAATTTTTGTATTTTATGGAAACTGATATTATAGTATCTTATGACAGAATAAATAAATGTTTTGTTTTCAAGCTAATACTTATTTATTTTGATTTTGTTCCTATTTAGGCGCGTACAATTTATTGTAAAGGGGAGGCGCGAGAAGCTTTCATTTCAACAAAAGGGGGCGTGGTACAAAAAAGTTTGGGAACCCCTGAGTTAGAGTCAAAAATAGGAGTGAGGCTACAATAATTACCATCAAGCTGAAAATTGGCAGGATTGTTCAAAATACCATCATAAATGATATCTAAAAAGTCCTCATAAATCCGACCCGTGCTAAAAATTTTACGCGGGTCAAAGGTCACCAAATATGGTTTTTAGCGATTTTCAGCGAAACGGTAAGTTTTGTCGTAAAATTAGCTCTAACAAAAAATGTAGTTTAGATAATTATCTATAAAAAATATCTTAATAGTTTTTTTCCTAAGAGCCACTGTTTTTGAGATAAAACGATTCAAAGAGTTGAAAGACTTCTAATCGTCATAATATATGTATTAGTACACCAGGTATATACATCACTGAAGCTGTAATACAAGTAAACATAATATTCTATCCACTTAACTTATATTACACATAATAATATAAGATTATAAATATGATAATGTTTCTACTATACAGCTTGCGGTCTACCAAGGGATGCAATATCCGCTGTATTATATTACAGTGCCAACAAAAAAATCTTTACAAAGGGAATGTAACGCGAAAATAATAAGAATTCTTTTTATTTATGCGCCTTAGTTCAATTTGTAAAGATGGGTTTTGTCGGAATAAACACGTTCGTCGGCTAATCTAATCACCCTACCTATTCTTTTCTCAGAAGGGTTTGAACATAATAAAAGACAACTTTATTTGGTGGCTATAATGATTTTACGAGAAAATATTAAAGCTGCAGAACAACGTCGTAGAACTTCAGCAACATCTTCATCTTCTAATATTTTATTTGATCAATCTATGACAGTATCTAACACTCAACAGAAATTTCTTGCAAATACTCACAACAAATCTCGATTCATTTCAATGCTGAAAGATAAGTTTATTGCTGAAAATATATCGGTAAAACATATCTGACGTAATGATAATTGAAACAGCCATAGAGCAATTCAATTTAACAAATACAACTATTGTTGTAGGTGAAGATGTAGACTTGCTCGTATTACTCACTGGTAGAACTCCAGTCGAAAAAACGTATCTTTTTTTAAACCTGGAAAAGCTCAACACCAATCGGAAATATATTCGTCGAAAAGTTTATCTACTTTTGCAAAATGTCAAAATCATATACTATTTTTACACGCAATAAATGGCTATGATACGACATCTGCATTTTTCAGGAGGGTTAAAACGACTGTTTTTAAAATGTTTGAAAAACAAGATTTACTTAAATGTGCTGAAGTTTTTTAAAAAACTAATTCAACTCCACAAGAAGTTATTTCCAACGGAATTAGCTTTCTTCTCTCTATGTATGGAGCGCCTAAGAAAACTACGTGCTTAGATAAGTTTCGATATGCATGTTTTTTAAAAGTACTCGAAACAAAAAACAAGTGCAGTTATCTTGTCTTCCTCCAACCTCAGCGGCTGCTCATCAACATCTTTTTCGGGTATATTACCAAGTTCAAGTGTGGCTTGGTTATCAGGTAGATCCAAAATACTGGGGATAGAAATTAGTCGACAGTTCATTAGAACCAATTCAAACTTTACTGCCCCCTGCGCAGGAAAAACTCCTTAACACAATTTTTTGCAACTGTAAAAAGGGGTGTAGCGGTAAATGTGGTTGCAAAAAAGTTGGACTGTTTTGTTCGGTAGCATGCACTAATAATTGTCAAAACCGGTCTTGCTCCAATGTTGAATCACCAACAATTGAGGATTCATTTGATTCAATCGAGGAGCCATGCGATGTGTCATTATTGGGACAATTTACTTGCACCCAGGATGAACAAGAAGAAGAAGAAGAACAAGATGAAGAAAAAAAAGAACTAGAAGATGAAGAAGAGGAAGAAGAACAGTGAGAAGAAGAACAAGGGAAGCAGAAGTATTAGAAAATTATGAACCAGTTTGATAAATTTCCGTTTTTTTAATTTATACCGCTTTATATAACTTTTATCATTTTTAACCCTTGCCAATATCAATTATTAAATAGCTGTAAATTAAACAGAATCATAACAGATCCGTGGAATAGGCCTACTGGGGAAGCCACGTTAAAAAAACGCGCTAAGTACACTATCTCAAAGGTGGTGTAGAAACGTGTGCGCATATTATGACGATTACCACTTTTTGAATCGTTATATCTCAAAAACGGTGACTCTCAGGAAAAAAGGTAATAAGACATTTTTTATAGATAATTATTTAATCTACATTTTTTGTTAGAACTAATTTTACCATATAACTTACCGTTTCGCTGAAAATCGCTAAAACCATATTTGGTGACCTTTGACCCGCGTAAAATTTTTAGCAGGGGTCGGATTTATGAGGACTTTTTAGATTTCATTTATGATGGTATTTTGAACAATCCTGCCAATTTTCAGCTTAATGGTAATTTTTGTAGCCTCGGATGCGTAAGTTGACCGGAGTATTTGTACAGATGTGGTAACAGGCTTAGTTGTCTGTAATTTTTTGAGTTTCTGTCTCGACTTGAGATTAATGTATAATGTTGCTATATTTGTACACATCATAGTTTCTTTTTGTTATAGGTTTCTTTATCAGATTTGCCCCTCATTCCAGAATTATATCCAGCGCTGAGGCTGATGTTCGCAGAGCATTACGAAGAATTGGAAAATAAGGCAGTGAAAAGACAATTGAGGATAGAGAGAGAGAAAGAGAAGAAAACGGTTGATAATAATTTAAAGCGGAAACAGGTCACGACGTAGAATTTACGTTGCTTCGTTATCTTCGTTGTAAATAATTGTTTATAGGTTTTAAATAAATTTAATAAATAATTTTTCACTTGTTTCTCATCTTACCTTATTATTAGACCTACAATCGCAGCTGTTTTTAATCGGCTGAAAGGCGTTTTAACGTTGTCATACATCAAATCACTACAAAAATTCTATACAAGGTGATCCAGTAATTGTATAAAAAGAAAAGTAGATCGTCAAAATGAATGGAGAAGCTTGCTGAAGGTGTCCAAGGCCCGGATTGTAGTGATGTTGAAAAAGTATCTTCGTTACAAAGTACTCGTTACTTACGAATACCGAAAGTAACGATTACTATACAGAGAGGCAAATCGTTATTTTGATTACTCTGATTACTTCGTTAATTCGTACCAATCGTATCAGAGTGAGTAACGACTATTGTATCTACTTTGATTGCTCTGTTTACTTCGTACCTATCGTATTGGAGCGAGTAACGACTATTGTATCTACTTTGATTACTCTGATTACTTCGTACCAATCGAATCAGAGCGAGTAACGACTATTGCATCTACAACCAGTACACTTGATTACTTTCTACCAATCATATTCCAGCGAGTAACGGACGGGACCGGTATTTTACGAGTGTTATCGGTATGGAGCGTTTTAAGGGTATGAGGGTGAGGAGAAGATAGAAGATGAAACAGAGGGAGTTATAATGGTATACGTAAAATATGTAATATATGTTATTAACAAAGATCGAATGCGAGAACCCTATATTTTTATCTAGATCTACGCGATTTGCCGATGTAGATTATAAAAATAAAACCTACATACTGAGAAATACGATTCTCGATATGATTACCGGTACTCAAATACAAAAGTAATCAAAGTAACGAATACTGTAAATTACTTTATACAAAGTAACTTTAGGTACGCCAATGAACTTATTTTAAATGGAAAAGAAAAAAGGCGGGAAATACAAACTAATTTTAAATAAATGTAAATATGAATCGCGAAATTCTAAACTGCTGTACATAGTTGTAAATACATATGAAGATTTAAAATGTTAATGTAAAACGTTATTTTATTTATTTTTTTAAATAGTGACTTGGTGATTTCCTTTTTCTAAAGTTCTTAACTGGTAGCGATTCAAAATGACACTATTGACAGATGACGTTCGGCCATTGTGAGAGATCGGTGGTAAGTGGAAGAACGCACGCGGTGCGACGATTTGCAGCAGCGTTGAGTTTATGGTAGATTTTTTTATTAACTCTTTAGTAATTTATTGAAACTAAGTGCACAATATGTCAAATAATACAGCCCCCGACAGTTGGGAATCTCAAGCCGATTCTACATCGACGAATAATTCGCCACAACATACTGCAGATGTGACAGCTACGTTTTCCACGTTGAATGTTAACGCTGTCGAATTTGTGCCTTCATTTTCCTTTTCAAAAGCTCCAGAAGTAGTCGAGGCCTCTTCCCCGACGAATTCCCAAGGATCTAATAGTTCACCCCAACATAATCTTATAAATGGTAAGTCATATAATACTAATCATATTTAGGTTATAAGTACACCCCCCTCTGGTACCTGGTTCCCACCTAAATTTCGGCTTTCCTCACTTGTAATTGACTTTATTAGCTCAATTTCCTTTAGCCCCGTAATATCAGCCTAATACACCACATATTATATAAATGTAGTTATTATTTTTGGAACAGGCCAATTTCACTTACTGTTACAAAGTCTCATGACTTTTTAACACCTTTCGTCAAAAGTACAATTAAAAGAGTCATTTTCATAATGTTTTCTAATTAGGGAGTGTACAAGATTGTATGAAAATAACATTACCAATACCTGATAACCAGATTTATCTGGTTTTAACATAAGTTCAAACATCTATATTGAAAGTGATCTAAATATAAATTGTGAAATAATTACTTTAAAACAAAAAATCTTGAAAATTCTGTTGGTGTAGTACTACTCAGTTGCTAATTGTAAGATTTTACCCTATGCAAACATTTATGTGCTGTATAACTCAGTAGAACCATACACATAGGTAGATTTTTTGTCGAAAAGTATGTTGGGTAAGAAAATTTTGAAATAAATTGAATTGTATTAAGAAAAGTTATATTGTTACTACAGTAGGTACAGTGTTCTGTATTTTTCCATTGTTTGTTCAACATGACATTTGTACCATATGGATGAACATCTAATCGTTTAGTACTTTTTGTGGAATTTCTCAATTGTAGATGCCTCGTATCAAAATCAGCTGCTGTTAATTATGTTTTAGAAAGAATTTATTACATCTAAGGTTACTAATTGCATCACACTGCAATCGAAAGTGATATTTGTTTAGGTACTACTTTTAACAGGCTCTAATACACTGACTCATACTTGGACCTTAAAAATGTTGATTATTGTCCTCTTAATGATTATTTGTATATTGTTTAACACTTTACATGTCGATGGCATACATGTGAGATATGAGCCACCATAGTGTCTCCACCAATATGTGGACGGCTCTCATATATGCAATTGGATATATGCACTTCTACAATGAAAATGAATTTCAGTTCAGAGTATAAGTATTAACTCATACATCCGTACACATGTTAATTAGTCACTTGTAACTGGAATTTTTCCAAACAAATGGAAAAATTAGTCACTTGTAACTGGAATTTTTCCAAACAAATGGAAAAACAACTTTGTCATACCAGAACATAAATCCCGTAACAAGTGTAATGTTAAAACCCCAACTAGAAAGTGAGAAACTGGAGGAACTATGCACATATCAAAATTAGGGAAAGAAAATTGTAACGAAAGTAAAGTCATACAACAAACTTTGATAATACACAAGAAGAATGAGGAGAGATTCACTGCAGATAACCCTCAATAGGCGAATGAGAGAACTCTAAATAAGAGTGGCAAACATTCCAAATAATGGAATGAACAGCCTTGATGATGATGGTGTTCCTCAGGGATCTCACCTTTGACTTTTAATCTGTTTATAAACTACATTGGTTTGGATTTTCAGTTTTCCAAATTTTTATTATTTGCAGATAATTTTGCAAATAACTTGCAAATAATTTGCAGATAATTTGCATTTGTATGCAAGAGTAAACAGTGTTAATAACAGTATTAATTTGAATAAGGATGCCTCTCTTCAGAATTGGTAAAGATCCAATGAAATTAGTTTAAATGAAGGTAAATATTATGTATTATATTTTCTAGAGTTCTAATAGTCTTTGACTACTAGTATTGCAATACATCACTAAAGAGAATAAATAATGTGATGTAGGAAACTTTTCTTTGATTCACAGGTATATTTTAATCACTATTATAATTTAATTACTACTAAACCTCAGCAATGCTTGGTCTTGTTCAAATTTGTAATCAATATCTCTATTTTTATGAAAAAAGTGGCACCGTAGGTAATTGAAATGACTTACTGTAATTTTTACTTTAAATTTTATTCATTTTACTGTGAAACTTTCTACTATAAAAAAATGTGTCGTACATTCACTTCTAGATTCTTGTTAATTTCTATCTGTTTCCAACCACTTCATTTAACAATATTGCAACAAAGATCACTACAGAATTGCAGTTTATTCAAAGTGTATGTTTTTCATCATCATCTTATTTTTGATTTTATTTAAGGGGTTATATAGGTCTTGCGGGTAAAAAAAGTGACTTTTTAAAAAAAATTATATCTCGAAAACTAAAAATTATTTTTATTTATAATTGGAACATGTAAAAGTAAAGTACTTAAGGTACTCTCAAAAAAATTTTCAGCCAAAAATATTCATTTTTGTAGAGTTGACTGCAATTTTTCGACAACAGCCCTTTTTTTTGCGGTGGGCAGCATAACTAAGTCCAGTCTGATCTGAAATCAAAAAATCAAAAAGTTTCTTGTAGTTTATACCTCTGGCTAGTGAATGAACCAAGAAATAAAAAAAATGAAATTTGAAGATTTTACATAAGTTTAAACACATTTTTGACCTCAATTTTTCTCATTTTTTCAGAAATGACCATTTTTAAAGTAGTTTTTTTTTTTATAAAACAAAAACAACTTCACCTAATAAAGATTTCTTCGTTCATTCACTAGCAGAGGTATAAACTACAAGAAACTTTTTGATTTTCTGATTTCAGATGAGACTGGACTCAGTTATGCTGCCCACCGCAAAAAAAAGGGCTGTTGACGAAAAATTGCAGTCAACTCGGCACACAAATGAATATTTTTGGCTGAAAATTTTTTTAAGAGTACCTTAAATAAGTACTATACTTTTATATGTTCCAATTATAAATAAAAATGATTTTTAGTTTTCGAGATATAATTATTTTAAAAAGTCACTTTTTTTACCCGCAAGACCTATGTAACCCCTTAATTCAGTGTACTATGAAAGCTTCTACACTTATAAAACATCACATACATTCACATAACTTTTAAATTCTTGTTTATTTTGATCTGGTTCAAACCACTTTGTGTTATCAATATTGCAGCAAAGATATCTTTTTAAGAGTTTAAAAATACATATAAAACAAGAATTTATATATTTATTTACAAATGTCTTTAAGTACTCATTAAATAGATGTGATAGAAAATGGTGCAGGTCTTGTAAATACTTACTCTCATTGTTAGTTCACCTTAGTATGTCTTTAGATTGTTATTTTCAATTTTTTTTTTTGACTAACAGTACTGTATGAATGAATTTAGATGAAATTTAAAGCTTCTTGGTACACATCCAAGCTGAGATTTTAGGAAGGGTCAGGCTAAAAAACGTAATCCAGGGCCGCAATAGTCTGAACAGGTCGCAGTGTATATGTTGTACAGTAGAACGTCAATAATCCGGATTAATTGGGACCGGACCCCATCCGGATTATCAAATTACCCGGATTATCGAAATTACCTCAAAAAAGCCAGTATACACATTAAAGTACAACAAACGTTTTAAAATTTTATGTTTTCTCTTGTACAGTAAAGTGTCTAGAGGTGAAATTAATCAAAAATAGTTTTTTATGAAACAGTTCGTGAAGTATGCTTTTTGTGAACTCACGCGATGTTTAGAGCATGAGCGACAACGGAGCGAGTGCTATACATCGCGTAAGTGCGTAAGTTCGCAAAAAGTACTTCACGCACAGTTTCATACAATATTTTATCTATGATGAACAAATAAAAAAATTGTAATT
Organism: Diabrotica virgifera virgifera; assembly: GCF_917563875.1. Classification (NCBI taxonomy): domain Eukaryota; kingdom Metazoa; phylum Arthropoda; class Insecta; order Coleoptera; family Chrysomelidae; genus Diabrotica; species Diabrotica virgifera. The sequence continues at coordinate 9,587,539 of NC_065449.1, read as the reverse complement.
CTTCGTCACTGGAATTTATTTCTATTCTACAATTTTTAGAACTTTGACATTTAAAGATTTTAAGTTCTTTCAAACCACAAAACTGTCAAAACTTTTGTCGTAATTTATTACTCATTATGTCATCACCATGACAACGCGAAAGTTAAGGATATTTGGTTATATGAAAGTGTGTCAAAAACTTCACGCACTGCTATCTATAATGACAGTTTTCACAAACTAAAAACTTATACATAATATGACATAGAGTAGATATACATTTTTTTATGTTTAGACACTGTATTGTAATTAATTTATAATAGCACCATGTGTACAGTAAAAACATCAGACACTATTTGGGATTTTAAAAAAATGTGTAAAATATTTTTGAACTGCGGTAGAGGTTCGTTTTTCGCAGCGAAGTTCTTAATTTATTTTAAAAGAATCAGATATTTTTGCTGGATACAAATCTGGATTATTGACGGTCCGGATTATCGACGTTCTACTGTATTCCAGATGTGTTTCTTTCTATTTTTTTTTTCAGGTTAGTTTTTTCCTTGAATTCTAGAAGTGTTATTCTGGATTTATTTTTGTGACATGACTCCAATTACGCCAGTCAATGGGAACAAGAATAGGATATTACCTCCGAATTCTATCCTACTGCATGGATTTTAATGAAATTTTGGGCCTAGCCTCTACTTATCTCCTAATTCAAAGTCTACCCTATGCCGATGTGTGCTTTTATCTTGGGGGTGGTTCCCACCCCTTCTTAGGGGTGGAAAATTTTTTGGTTAAAATTACCACGGAATTCGCTAGAGAACCTAATTCTAAGCAAAAACTGTTCTATAATTTTTTTTTGAAAACTCAATACTTTTTGAGGTATTTGTGGTTGAAAATTGGCCATTTTCATTTAAACATAATATATAAAGGAAAAGATTCCTCTCATTGGCTGTATACCATAATAAAAACTTAAAAACCTCACATGTAGGTAGGTGGTATATAATTTATTAAAAAATTTTTTCTAAAAATGATCCAAGATGGATAAAATCACAAACGTTTTCGGACCAATCAGTCCATCATCAGGTGGTAGAAACTTCAGATCCAAAGTAGTTGGAACTAGCTACATATTTAGGTCAAAAGACCTTAATGTAATAATAATTATGCCATTTAGGCTACAAAAATGTCGACAATAAGTCGATGTCACAAGAAATTAAATTGCAACGGTATTACAAAGTGGTCTTCATCTTGGCCTCAAGTTTTCATCTTGGCTGTCAGTTTGAGGCCAAGATGAAGACCACTTTGTAATACCGTTGCAATTTAATTTCTTGTGACATCGACTTATTGTCGACATTTTTGTATTTATAGAGCGCATTTTTGTACAATTAGTATTGCTCATTTTAAAGGTCTTTTCAAGCACTACAAAAGTTATTAGTATCATTATACACCTAAAATCAACAGTTTCTCTGTTATTTCAAGTTGAATACACCGATTTGAGCATGCAGCAAATAAACAAACTCTTCTTACCTACCATATCCCTCTTTGTATTTTAACTACAGTGGAACCTCGATTATCCGTCTCTCTATTAACTGTCACCTCTGTTAACCATCAGGGTCCATACATAAGTTATATTGACTACATAGGTAAAAATTTAGTCATCAATTCATTTTGTTTGAGCATTGCGATAAGCCAAACGAAATTCGTTGAAATGTACACTTGCAGTTATGCCACCACCGCATTTTTTATGTAAATAATTGTTGCTCTTATTCAGGGCTCTGGATTAAATTTCAATTTAAATAGGTAATATTAAATGATACCGTGCTTTTAGAGTTATATTTTTAGAATCGCAAGCCGAAAATAAAAACGCACGGCACAATAATTATTAGATTTGATGATTTTCTGTCTATTAAGAAACTCAGCCGTTGCAAAATGTGAAGTAACAATAAAACAAACAATGATTTCGGAATATTTTAAATCAAATTGATTCGACTGTACTAACTTAAATCCCTCTTATATTGTCAAATAAAATATTTTTTTAATGTTCTGTTAACCGTCTTTTCGATTATCTGTCATACCCTTGGTCCGGTGCCCTGACGGATAATCGAGGTTCCACTGTATAAGATTTATGAAGGAACGAATCTCTTTTTTTTTATATCCTACAGAAATATTTTATATAGTTTTTTTGTTAGATGCATAGCTTTTAAGGTATTCGCAAAAATCCGTCTGAAAAGGTGTCATTTTTCAATGAAAATGGCCAATTTTCAACCACGAATAACTCAAAAAGTATTGATCTTTTTTTATCTTTTTTATCTAACTCAAAAAGTATTGAGTTTTCAAAAAATAATCATAGAACTTATTTTGCTTAAAATTAGGTTCTCTAGTCATTTCCGTGGGTATTTTAACCAAAACATTTTTCACCCCCGAGAAGGGGTGGGAACCACCCCCAAGATAAAAGCGCACATCAGCATAGGGTAGACTTTGTTTCTTGAGCTATTCCCTACTTACTGTGAAAATATCAAGTAAATCGATGTAGTAGGATGAAATTCGGAGCCAAATACCCTCATTGAATGCCCTAAATAGCTCTAGCTCTGTTACTTTGGATAATGATATTCTGTTGCCGGTAGATAGATAGAATCCTCCTTTAGATGGATGTATAATTTTCTTGCATTTCAGACTGCAAAGAGCTGGTAGCAGATGATTATGATTTTAAATCTGCAAAATTTTCTTCAAAAATATGATAATTAATATCTGGTCAGCATATACAGTTGTTTCTAAATAAGTACATATTACAAACTTTAAGGTCTATAAGTCCTATACTTATAAACTAAAGTCTAAACGCTTCATTTCAGAGATACATGGTGTTGTAATTATTCTTACAAACTGACGATTTATGTATTGTTCTAAAACCGGTTGAGGTAAATGAAATTTTTTGGGTTTAAGAAGTAGTTATTGCATATTTTTTCACATAGATTTAGAATTTTATATTCACAATTGGCGCGCATACAGGTAATGGTCTGAAATTAGTTAAAAAAATAGTATGTCACTGAGATATTTCAAATCAAAAATCATTTTTGAATTCCTCATTTAATAGGGAACTTGCATAAATTTTTAAATTCGAAAAAAATGTTATAAATCACAACACAACATAATTTAAAACATGTATCAAAGATAAAAAAGTTTTGTTTGTCTTTCGTTTGGCCCCTAAAGACGATTAAAAATTCAAATTAAAACAGGTGGTCCAAAACGCTTCGTGACGTCACTTGGTTTTACATTTACATTTTTCCAATAAAGTAAACAGAATTTTAAATTAGGCGTTATAAACGTCAGTAGAAAATACATTTATGTGACGTTACAAGTGTTTTTGATCGCTTGAACTATTCATAGAAAAATTCGTACTTTTACAAAATGGTTTTATTTTCAATAGTAAACCTTCGTTCCTTTCCTTCAAAAACAGTATAAAACTACAATTTTAACAAACTGGTATATATTATTACAATGACATACGATAAATGTCATTAGAATATAAATATTTTTGACTTATTCCACGACGATGAGCTTGCCAAATACCCAAGTAGGTGGAGGCCAATAAACTAAAGAAGGAGAAGAAGAATATACCTAAATATAAGGTTGTGTCTAGGTATACGTTACCGTGTACGCAAATAAAAAAGTTAGAGTGTCAGTGATTTCTTATTTTTTATTTGTTTAGTGTTTGTTTTTAAATTAACTACGGAGTGTGGACAATTATTTAGTTCTTTTAATGAGTTTAAGAACATTTTAAAACAGTACGAAAAATATAAGAGACTATAAATTAATATACATTTTTTTTAGTTATAAATGAAATAGTATGTATTACCGTAAAAGATTAAAATAAAAAGAAGACCTAAAGCTTTCACAATAATAATTAACTTGTTCTGAAGCTATTATCCTTGTGGCATTTTTGTAATCAACTATTCTAAATGGGAACTAAGCCACAATTTAACCAAAAAATGATTTTATTAACGTTTCGACGTCTAAATCGGACGTCGTTGTCAAAATACAAAATATTATTAAATTAAACAAAAATGGTGTTGCTTAGTAAAAAATTTTTCTAATAATTTATTTAATCTGACTAATTTTTGTATTTTGACAATGACACGATTTGGACGTCGAAACGTTAATAAAATCATTTTTTTAGTTAAATTGTGGCTTATTTCCCATTTAGAATAGTTGATTATAATAATTAACTTACGTATAAAAATTATTTTAGCAATATTTTGTACGTGTCATATCAACTAAATACATATATTTATTTTGCTAACCTAAATATATACTTTTATATATACATTGATTTATTACAATTAAGTTTGAAACATCTAAATAGTTCTGCTTCCCTTCCCTTCACAAGTATTTTTCTATCAAACAAACACTAAACATATCAAAATAGCATGTACCAAAACATACAGTCACTGTGCACGTTAAATAATGAAGTCACTGGCTTGATCAAGTTTAATTCGCGTGTACATACCTAACTTTTTTATTTGCGTACATGTTAGAGTGTACTTAGACACAGCGAAATATAACCATAATAACTAATGTAAAACTATGTGACGTCACGGGTCGTATGAACTATTTTATACCGCAGAAGACTTTAAATATGTATTTCTAAGTTATTACGAGTTTTTGAAGCGTGAAATTTTGGAAATCTCATTTTTAAACAAAACTGAACATTATTATGTAACAAAAAAAATGTGCAAGTTCCCTATTCTATTTAATCTAAGAAACTTTCTCAAACATTATTTGTTCTCTTACAGGAAACGTTCCTGATGAATCTACAGAGCGTGTGGAAGTCAAGGAACCACCACCCATTCCTCCCGCAGACGGCGACGCGTCCCCTGGCGGCGAAGGCGGCACTTGGGAGGATGTGGCAGATGAAGACAGCACTTCCGCTTCGGCTCCCCCCGCTACCACCCCTGAAGGCGACGAAGACGAAGAACCCTCCTCGGAGGAAGCTCCCATAAAGATTAAAAAGAAGATAACAGTAAAAGAGAAACCAGAAGAAGAAAAGAAAGAACATGTTAACGTGGTGTTCATAGGTCACGTAGATGCTGGTAAAAGTACCATTGGGGGGCAGATTATGGCTTTGACGGGGATGGTAGACAAGAGAACATTAGAAAAGTATGAAAGGGAGGCTAGGGAGAAGAGTAGAGAGAGTTGGTATTTGAGTTGGGCATTGGATACGAATCAGGAAGGTAAGAATGTTGTTTATTGGACCATTTTTTATTGACAAGTCGTATAACCGCTAATCTGACTTTTTCGTTTCCAGAACGAGACAAGGGAAAAACCGTCGAAGTTGGTCGTGCCTTTTTCGAAACAGAGAAGAAACATTTCACCATTTTGGACGCTCCCGGCCACAAGAGTTTCGTCCCGAACATGATCGGTGGAGCCGCTCAGGCCGATTTAGCAGTGCTAGTTATTTCCGCTAGAAAAGGTGAATTCGAAACTGGGTTTGACAGAGGTGGCCAAACGAGGGAACACGCCATGTTGGCCAAAACGGCCGGCGTGAAATACCTTGTGGTGCTGGTAAACAAAATGGACGATCCTACTGTTAATTGGGATGAAGCTAGGTAAGTGAGAGTTTGCTATTACCATAAATTAGATATACAGGGTGGCCCATCCTATTCTCCTCTGTCTCTGTATGGAAAATGACTTAATAACATAAGTTTTTTTTCTTCATGGAGGTATACAAGGCCATTATTTCTTTAATTTATAAATAATGTGAATTATACAGTGTGCTCCTAAAAAAATTGTTATATCAAAGTTATATTTTTTCGTATGGAACACCCTATATTTGATGACATTTTTGAATGGAACTTAAAAAATAAGTTATACTTATAAGTGTTCTCTATACCTAAATACATGCTGTTTTGATTTATTTCGATTTTTCTAAAAATGTAACATTTTAGGGAAAAAATTAAATACATATCTAAGAATCTTTTTTTCGAGGGTCTTAATACTCGAATATTTGTCATATTTTAACAGATGTTTACTATAACAAAAATTTTACAGGATGGTCAAAATATTAAATTGTTCTATTAGCAAATTTAAGGTGTAATAACGTACTTATTTTAAATGAAACATTACAAGTCAATTACAGCTTGAACTTGCTAATAGAACAATCTAATATTTTGACCACTCTGTAAAATAATTTTTCTAATAAACATCTGTTTAAATATGTTATAGGCTATCATTAACCCGCCAGTGGTGGCTATATGAGATTTTCTCTCACGGTTTCAGAAAATTGCGCACAACTTTTTTTCTGGGAAATTATATGCGCTGTAGTTCCTTCTAGTCTCCTAACTATCCTCCCTCGACAATCTAGACTCGTCCGCTCAGGTAGTGACTCAATTTACTTAGTATCACCGTATTGTTGAATCAGTGTGCTTCATGTGAGAGATTCTCTCATCAAGCGACCACCGGCGCCACCAACTGTGTATAAAAATTAATTTTATTTTCCCCCTTAAAACCTAAAATAATATCCTTTTATGATGTAATAAAAGGCGCCGTGGATGTGGTCGATGATATGAAATCCTATATTCTGTTTCACGATGGTCACTTACCATATATTTTTCAATGTTAAATATTGGCAGCATCAATAGTCACATTTTATATAAAGATAATAATAAAACAGAAACGTGTCTTTTTAAAGCAAATGGCTTTATCGTTGATGAAACATCTTTTTTGTAAAATTTTGTAAAGAAAGGCAAAAGTTGGATATGTGAGAGAAAATCTCACGCGCGACCACTTGCGTAACAACCTACCTAGCGACAAATGCCGGGTTAAGGCTCAAGAAATAAATTCTCTATGCTTCTTAGATTCGTAGGTACCTATTTAATTTTTTCTATAACCTTACATTTCTTCTTCTTCCTTTATTGGCTTATATCCCTCGGGATAATTCGCCCAACTTACACCAGGGAAATACTCTTGTCTTGCTCTGGGCAATCAAAACCTTACATTTTTAGAAAAATCAAAATAAATACATACAGTAGAGCGTTGATAATCCGAACCCTGGTAATCCGAACGATCGCTAATCCGAACGATCGCTAATCCGAACGCAAAAAATTATAAAATTAAAAAATATGATCACGGACTGAATTTTTGGATTTAATATGACCATATGGGGGCAAAATATGACCGCGGATTTTTGTTTTGTTTATGCAGAAGTACATACAGTATATTTGTTTATTATGCAGGTGTTTTATTCCTTGTAACTAAAACGTATGTACATAATATGTACTATGTTTATGAGCTTTGTATGTATTTTGAACATATGTTCGATAATCCGAACAATTTGATAATCCCAACTACCCCTGTACCAATTAGTTCGGATTATCGACGCTCTACTGTATATCAAAACACCTAATGAATTTTTGATGGATAATTCAAAAATGTCATCAAATATCTATAAGAAAAAATGTAACTTTGATATGTCACTCTTTTTTGGAGCACCCTGTATAATTAACATGTGCCACCCTGTATAATATTATTTTTATCTACAAATCAGGGCCGGGATTACGAACACTCGATGCGAGATCGCAAAACGAACCGTAGGAAACTCGATGCGAATACGTATTGAAGCCAAAAAGTGATTACGAACTGGGTTTGAGTAGACTGTCAGAAAATGATCGGCAACCATCGTATTTTTTAACCTACGGGATAATATTTCGAACTAATGCAATGATTTGCACGATATATGCCAAGGAATTTCTCTCATTAACCTCAATTATTATAGAATATAATATAAACTTGTTATTTTTTAATTATTATAAACGTTTATTTTATATTTTAAGGATGATTCAGTGATAACGTATACCTAGAAGATATATAATTATATGATTTTTGAACTTAGTAGAATTTGAGAATAATTATGATTGTTTACCGTTATTAAAGATTAAATGACCAGTGAAAGATGGGAGACGTTATATAAAAAATATTACTAAAGTTCGTAATGGTCACTGCTAACTACCTATTCCCTTCATCGAATTCTGTCTCAGAGCATTCCTTATCTTACCTTTTCGCCATTAAATCTTACTCTGCAAATATTACAAGGATAACAATTAATCATGGACGTTTCGTTCACATCTTTTTAAAATAGGAATAAGTATTAGAGAACTCCTGTCAGTGTAATGAGTGTAATAACACCTCTCTGGGGGATTTAAACAATATATTTTTTGAATGTTCAAAACATGAGAATTTATTATCAAAATCGTATAATCTAAATATCGTTTTATTAACTATTTACATTATTTTTAAATTGAAAAAATCAAAGTATGAAGTAAGTAGGTTATGTCGTTATGTATTCACTTTTCTTAATTTTTATACATTGACCGGCAAGAGAGAAAGTGTTATAGAAGATCAGAGATCTATCAAAGAGAGATAGATAGTTCGAGTTGGCAACTCGATAGGGTCATTGGTATCGAGCAGTGCCTTCGAGTTGACTTGCATCGACAACGTAGGGAAAGAGGTTTCGTAATCATTCCCTACGGTAAAACATGGCGGATATGATGCGTATCGAGTGTTCGTAATCCGGGCCCTGGTCTAGACTATCATCCGTTTCACGGTCACCTTTCAGTACAGACTCTTACGAAGAACAGTGTTGCCAAGAGATATATTTTAAGCAATTGACATTTTTCTGTTCTAAGAAGTAAAGATCAGTGTTAATATATTATAAATACACCTTATCTCCGCATTTTGATTTCTTTATGAACGACTTTACTGCGTTTTCCACACAATTACATTTATATTTAACTTATATTGACTGATTTGTCAATTACTGTTCTTGTCTTTAAGATAAGTTGTATTTGTCAATTGCAAAATGTTTTAGATATTTAGATTTTATTACTTTATATTATAGGACTAGCTCTCAATTGTTAAATGAGAGTAAATAATTTTATTATTGTTTATTATGTATTTACCAATTTTGTACTAGATCTTATTTTGAATTGTTTTTCTAGTTTGTGAGACATTTTAATTGTATTATGTACTAATGGACTTCGGTCCGTCAATAAATAATAAATAAATAAATATCTTTCATAGTACCTATCTATGAATTAGTTAAAAATAATAAAACCCACAGATTTTCAAATCAAGATGTTTTGGACTTCTGGAATATTCTATTTAGACGGACTTTTAAGTTCGTCTACTTAAAACTGGCAACACTGAGCTGCAAGGTTCCGTAAGTTTTATATCGATATATGCTGCTCGCACTGCAAAGTGACTGCGAAACGCAGAATAGCAATATATGGAGTGAAGGCGTAAAGCCATCGTAATGTGTCTATCTATATGAATGTTATTTTTCACTTTCTCCTTTCTTTCCAGGTACAACGAGTGCAAAGACAAAATACTCCCTTATCTTAAGAAACTAGGTTTTATATTAAACAAAGATTTATATTTCCTGCCCTGTTCCGGCCAGACGGGTCAAGGTTTGAAAGAAAAAGTAGACGAATCGATCTGTACCTGGTACAGAGGAGAAGCATTTATACCTTTTATAGATAGTTTGCCGTCTTTGAGTAGAAAGGTGGACGGACCTTTTATAATGCCCATCGTGGACAAATACAAAGACATGGGCACCGTTCTCATGGGTAAAGTTGAATCTGGAGAGTGTAAGAAAGGACAGACGATGCTCATAATGCCTAATAGGGTAAGTTCATTCTTCTAGTTTTTATTTAATTTTATATTGTTATACATCGACAGGTAGGTTTCTATTAGATAAAACTGGTTTCCAGGTAGTGTTACCAGGTCCGATTTGTTTTTAATCGGTACATAAGCAAAAACAAATCGGGATTTAGGGTTGTAGATCATGACAAATAAACAAATATAGCTCAGTAAATGCCGTTTTGAAGTGTAATTTTCAGAGTCAACTCCGAATTGCATGAAAATCTGGTTTTAGGTTCTACTTACTGTCTACTTCAGACTTGAATTTCTACCGTTGGTTGTTTTTACTTGGGGGGTGACAGCTACAGTTACTCCTTCTCGGGGGTAAAAAACTCGTGTTTAAAGAAGTCCCAAAATATATCAACTGAATAACTCCAAAAAACTTTTGTGCTATATAATTTTTAAACTAAGTCAATATTTTTCTTAGCAAAAATGTAGCTTTTAAAAAAGCAAAAAAAATGTATGTTCAGAAAGTCTATAAAACCAGTAAAAGCAAAGTTTTGCCAGAAAACCAAAAAAAGCAAACCTACTCTTCTTATTCGTCAAATTCCAAATCGAATTTTTCAACTTGAAATAACCAAAAAATTTAACAATTTTCGGGCAAAACCTATTAAAATTTTTAAATTGCTTAAAAAAATTTTTAGTTTTGTTTTATATAAAAGTCTCTAGCATTAAAGCTAAGCGAGTTACGCTCAAAATAAAATTGGCTCCTTTTTTGGTAAAAAAAATCGTGAAAATCTCCCCCTATTTAGCACCGTAAATAAAATTAATCGTTACCGCTTTACCATTTACTTTATATGTGTATTGTTTATACGATCTGTAAGGTTTACCGGTTGGGAGTGCTTAGTTTTGAAAAAAATTGGTTTTATAGTAAAAAAAAAATTCCTAATATATTGAAAAATGCCGTTTTTTCAAAATAACTTAAAAAGTATTAGGGATACTAAACATCTCAAGGAGTAAAAAGTAGGTAGGTTTTGCCTTTATAAATATGATAGATTCATTTTGTTTTTCTGTAAGACAAAAATTGGTTAAAATATGGCTGTTCATATTTTGCATACACTCGTGATTAGTGACTCGTTCAGGCCCTTTCAATCATGTAAAAAATACATAAGTAAAGTAAATTGTTTGTAAAGCGGTAACGATTAATTTCATTTGGGGTGCTAAGTAGGGGGAGATTTTCACGATTGTTTTACCAACAAAAAAAGAGTCAACTTGATTTTGATCATAACTCGCTTAGTTTTGATGCTAGAAACTTTTTTAAAACATAAAAATAATGCTTTATTAAAAAATTCTTAATTGGTTTTTCCCGAAAAGTGCTTCATTTCTTGGTTATTTCTCGTTGAAATATTTGATTTGGAATTTGACGAATAAGAACGTATTTTTCATGAGCTACAACTTTGCTTTTGCTGGGTCTATAGACTTTACGAGTTCACAATTTTTTTCATTTTTTGAAGATATTCTTCTTTAGGCGCGATTCGATTGAGGGTAAAATTGTACATAAATCTGCATGTAGTTCCTTGCTAATCTTGTCAAGATATGTATTTATGTATCTGTATTATTTATTATAATTCATGTGTTTTTGGATTTGTGTTTCTCTGTAGTAAAATAATAAAATATTATGTATTTGTCGCCGTGTTGTGTAATTATATCCGAAGCTTACATGTCAATTAGAAGAACCTCGCTGGTGTAGTTGGTAGGGCGTTAGCTCCGAGATTGGAATGACGCGGGTTCAAATCCTGGGCGATTCATGTTTTTTTTTATTTTTGGTTGTTTTAATAAAAAATTTTTGAAAGTTGTAGATAAGAAAGTTAGTTTAATTTTTAAATAAAATACAAATAACCTGTTAAGTATATTTACTTCGTTGAAATTACCTATATAATAGAAGAATATCTTCTTACGTGCGTACAAAGTACACACACATTCTTTTTTTTTTATATTATGCTACATTTTTGCTAAGAATATTTTTTTCGATCAAATAATTACTTACTTTTTGAGTTATTTGTGAAAATCGCCTGAAAACGTGATTTTTTTGTCGAAAAATAAACATTTTCAATCGTAAATAACTCGAAAAGTATTAACTAAGTTAAAATTCTATATCACTAAAATTGCTTAGAATTAGTCAATTTATCCATCTCCGGACTTATTTTAAACGCGCGGTTTTTCACCCCCAACTAAGGGTGACTGTCGCCCCCCGAGTAAAAGCAACCAACGGCACAAGCCGTCCAAATTTTCATGGAGTTGATCCTGAAAATTACACGGTATCGCCGTATTTACCGTTCATTTACTGGACTACAAGGTGTTTCTATAATCTGTATTTAATCCTACATAATAATAATAATAAGACGAAATTACAAAAAAAAAATCGTAGATTAAGTAATTTATTTTTTATTAAAATTATATTTTTCATTCGATTTTGCCGCTTTTAGGAGTGCCTTGTTTTTATAACATATTTATAAAATTCACTGTATAAGTCGTCCTGAAATTGGTTTTCGTGGGTAAAAATCGGGACATTTAGTGTCCCGATCAGGTACAAATCGGTACGCGTCCCCAGACCCCTGAAAATCGGGACGTTCCGCGCAAATCGCGACACCTGCTAACGCTATTTCCAGGTCATAAAAGCCTTACGTGATATTTAGATCCTGGTTATTATCTCTTCATCAGAGTCACAATTTACATTTAACCAGCTACCAAGGTATTTAAAATGGTTTACAAGTTCTATCTCCTCTCCATTAAGAGAAAGCAGACCTTTGTCCACTTTGTCTTTGAAATGTCAATTTTAAGGCCTCTCTGATAACTGGCTTCACTGACTAATTACATTAGATTTACTAATGTCTAGATATCTTATAAATTTTCTGCAAGAGCGGCTGTATCGTCAGTGTATCTGATATTATTGATTATTTCTTTGCCTAGCCTAACTCCATCTTGTTTGTCATCCAAATCTTCTCTAAAGATTTATTTAAAGTAAAGATTAACAAAAATGGGTGACAAAAAAACATGTCATATTCTAAATATTGTTGGGTAGTTGTTCAGTACAACTATCTTCAATTTGGATAGAGGCTAGTTGATTGTAATATAAGTATTTCAGCAGTCATATATCGTAATGGTCTAGTCCTGCTGCTCGTAAACAAGTGAAAAGTGTATCTATAGTGTTGAGCTTGCTCGAATGCCTTCTAGAAGTCAATGAAACAATCATAAACATTATTTTGGAATGTACAACTTCTTTTTAAGAGAACCCGCATACAAAATAGTGCCTCTCTAGTTCCTAGACCATTTCTAAATCCAAATTGCTTATAGTCGAGGAAATGAAGCTGGAAAAATGGCAAAACCTCGCAATGTTTTCGTCCAGCATCGATTTGTACAAAAATTTGGGATTAGGCTCATTTCACTCTCTAGTTCATTTTCTATATTGAGCCGTTGTACGCTTTTGGTTTTTTAAGGGTGAAAACCACCCCTAATTGTAAAAAATTATAAAATAACATTTTAAAGTTTAATATTGTCAACATTTGCTTCTTATTAGTTACATAATGTATGTTTTGTGCTTTAAGATATAATATCACAATATCTCAACCCTTAAAACCACCCTTGTTGGAGCTATATATGAAAAGTTTACTTATCCTAAAAGAATAATTTAGGATGGCATCAATTTACATAAAAATTTGGGGTTAGGATCATCTTACCCTGTACTTCATATTCTATATCATGCTCAAGGGCGTTGATTATTTTTAGGGGTGTAAACTACCCTTATTGTCAAAAATTATATAAAAACATTGTAAACTTTAATATAGGTAAAATTTGGTTTTGACTGGTTAACTAATGATTGTTTTATGCTTTAGGATATAATATCATAATATTTCAACCCTTGAAAACCACCCTTAATAACATTGCAATTTTTATAAGTAGACAATTTAATAGATCTATACAGAAAAAAGTAGAATTAAAGAATTACAAAAACATTTATTTACACAAAAAAAACGAATTTACAAATATATAAAAATACACATACAAATAGTTTTTTAGTCATCCAGTATACGAACCGGCTCTGTGGTATTATATAGGTACATTGAAAATGCCTTTATCAATTTCCTTAGATAAGGAAAAATCAAGGAAAATAAGGGGACTATTCGAATTTTTCGAAAAAAAAATTAGTTTTATAAACATAGCTCCTTCATTTTTGGCGATAAAAAGTTTTTTCAATAATAGTTTTGTAGGATTTCTGAAGAGTAATAAGACTGTGTAAATTAAATTCCGTAAGATCCCTTAATTTTTAATTGAGGTGGGTTTAAAGGGCTCGAATAAGGGGGTGTTTGCTCGTAAATAGAGGTTTTAAACAGCTATATCTCGCTAACTGTTCATTGTAATGAAAATCTATGCATAAGGAAAGTTTAGCTATTAAAAAATCTACAATTTGGTAGTCTATCATTTTTTTCGTATCTCCAGTATTTTCGGAGATATTTTGAAGAAAATGATAAAAAATGCAAAATTTCAAAAAATCAATTTTTCTTTAAACTCAAATTTTTCTAAAATTAGGCCTGTTAAATAGGTCAAACTTCTTGGGTGTATTGATAATATAAATATAAAAGGAATTACAGAAAGGCGAAGATCAATTTTTAGTTACAAGGGTAGTTAGGGGGTTGTTTTCACTGTTTTTTCCTTCGAAAAACTGTTACTTTCAACCACGAATAACTCGAAAAATATTAGTTTTATGAGGAAAATGTAAAAAACATTTTTTTCTTAAAATTACTTTTTACATCGATTAACATGGTTAAAATGTAATAAAAAATTTCCACCCCCGAGATGGGGTGGCAACTACCCCTAAGGTTTTAGCGTACAGCAGCATGATATAGAAAATGATCCGTGGACTATTTCCTACCTTCTGTGAAAATTTCAAGTAAATCCATGCTGGATGAAAAAATTGCGAGCCAAAATGCTTCATTTCCTCGACTATTATTATTGATTCTACTTTCACACAGAAAGAATACTTGGATTAGTATAATTCATAAAAGTATTTTAAGTGTATGGCTCATCAAACTGGTTATACTCTGGGCTAATTAGCAATATTCATGGAAAAGTTATTTACCAGCAATTTTATTGCTGGAATCGAATTATAAGATCCTATATATTAATAATATAGGTATGCAAAGTCCGCAGATAGTGTGCTACTTTTTTTATAAACAAAATGGCGCCGACAAATCGTATTTTTTTCAATTGCTCTATAACTCCGAAGATTTTAACTTTACAACAAAAACACCCAAATAAAAATTCACCGCAATTAAATTCTACATAGAAATATGTTTTTTACGATTTGCTCCGACGAAAATTTTCCTCGGAAAATGCGGGTTTTCCTAACAAAAACTCTAATTTTCAAATAAAGTTTTAGGTAAGTAATTATTAATCAATAATTAAATCATTTAGTGACATCAAAGCTTTCTTGGTATAGACTGTAATTCCAGAAGCCGGTGAAAATTAAACGAATATTTTAGCAACAATTCAATTGTTAATTTACAATTTATGATCGCAATAATAACCAAAATAATCATGATACATTGATCAAACTTATAAAGATTATAAAGATGAGATGCTTATTTAATATTTTATCGACAAAATATAAATTTTTCTTTTTTTTTGCATAATCTTTAAATTTTGAAAAAAAATAGTTATAATACGCTGGTCTAATTAGTAAAGTACAAAGAAAGGTTATTTACCAGCAATTTTATTGCTGGAATCGAATTATAAGATCCTATATATTATTAATATAGGTATGCAAAGTCCGCAGATAGTGTGCTACTTTTTTTATAAACAAAATGGCGCCGACAAATCGTATTTTTTTCAATTATGGCTCTATAACTCCGAAGATTTTAACTTTACACCAAAAATACTCAAATAAAAATTCACCCCAATTTAATTCTACATAGAGGCATGTTTTTCCCGATTTGCTCCGACGAAAATTTTCCTCGGAAAATGTGGGTTTTCCCAACAAAATCTAGAATTAATTTTCAAATAAATTTTTTGGGCCAGTAATTATTTATCAAGCTTGGTGAAATAAAAGCTTTCTTGGTATAGATTATAAATTCAGAAGCCGGTTAAAATGAAACGAATATTTTAGCAACAATTCAATTGTTAATTAACAATTTACAGTCGCAATATCAACCAAAATAATCATGAGACATTGATCAAACTTAGAAAGATTATAAAGGTGTGATGCCTATTTAATATTTTGTCGACAAAATATAAATTTTTCATTTTTTTGCCTAATCTTTAAATGTTTAAAAAAATTGTTATAAACAAATTAACATTTCTTAGAAATTGTTTATTATATTCTAATTTTAAAAAATACTTAAAATGCGTATTTCATAGGTCTTGAAAATGAATGCTTTAAAAAAAATTTCCAACCATTTGCAAAAAAGTTAGGAAACAGCAAAATAAATATACGATATCTCCATTGTTTATAATTTGTTTTAATTGTTTCAAAGCTTAAAAGTGAGTCTATGGTACAATCTAATTACTCACAAAGAATGTCAAAAATTAGTGCAATGGTTATATTTTAATCAAAGATTAAAAATACTTTTTTTGTAATTTTTAGCGCGAAAGTAGGCTTTATACAGAGCCGGAGATAAAATGTTCACTCGAAGCGACTGACACGCTTAAACTCGCGCGAGTTGTGTATGTGGGCGGGTAGCTACGGTACTGTATTATTCTTCTTTTGCGCGTGTAAATTACAAAAAAATATATTTATAATCTTTAATTAAAATATAACCATTAAGCTGATAATCGATATTGTTTTATAAATAATTAGCTTGTACTTTAAACTCACTTCTACGCTTTGAAAGAATTTAAAAAAATTATTAACACCGTAGTAATCGTATGTTTACTTTGCTGTTTCATAACTTTTTTGCAAATGGTTGCAAAAAAGTTTTAAAGCATTCATTTTCAAGATATTTGAAATGCGCATTTTAGCTATTTTTTAAAATTATAATATAATAAAAACTTTCTGAGAAACGTTAATTTGTTTATAACTATTTTTTTAAACATTTAAAGATTATGCAAAAAAATAAAAAATTTATATTTTGTCGACAAAATGTTAAATAGGCATCTCATCTTTATAAGATTTCAAAGTTTGATCAGTGTATCATAATTATTTTGGTTATTATTGCGACCGTAAATTATTAATTAATAATTGAATTGTTGCTAAAATATTCGTTTAATTTTCACCAGCTTCTGGAACTATAATCTAAACCAAGAAGGCTTTTAAGTCACCAAATTATTTAATTATTGGTAAATAACTACTTATCTAAAACTTTATTTGAAAATTAAAGATTTTGTTGGGAAACCCGAATTTTTCGAGGAAAGTTTTCGTCGGAGCAGATCGGGAAAAACACGTCTCTATGCAGAATTTAATCACGGTGAATTTTTATTTGAGTGTTTTTGTTGTAAAGTTAAAATCTTCGGAGTTCTAGAGCAATAATTGAAAAAAACACGATTTTCGGGCGCCATTTTGTTTATAAAAAAAGTAGCACACTATCTGAGGACTTTGCATACATATATTATTAATATATAGGATCTTATAATTCGATTCCAGCAATAAAATTGCTGGTAAATAACTTTTCCCAAAAATGGCCTATTCTCCGATAATCAGCCCAGACTATTAGTCTAAAATCGCTGCATTTGGTAGGCATGCTTTTTTTGGGTACCTAATGTTATAACCAGTGTCTCCAACCAATCATCTGGCATTTTTCCTACATTGTAAATTTTGTTAAAGAAAGTGGTTAAGTAGGTAATGTTTTCCTTGTCCAACAGATTAAATGTAAGACTAAAATTAAACACTTTTTTACATTAATGTGAAAAATTCTATCTATGCAGCTATATCACATCAGGCACAAACCGTATGGAGATTAACATTGAAAAATGCCAAGGTCCAAAATAGCAAATTGGTCTGAAAGTCATCTTGGGAACAGTTAAACATATCATGACGTATGAGGTATCGATGGAAAGGGGAGGGGATCGCGATTATTATATTATGGAAAAAACAAACATGGTGGCGTGTACAGACGGCCGTTATATCTTAGTTGTTATTGGACAAATTTTGAGGTGTGAGGCGTCAAATGAAAGGGGATTGGACACAAATGAATTTTTTACCAGGAAAATTAAACTTGATGGCATTTCCAAAAGGGTATTACATATTACGTTGACGATTTAGAGATATTTTTTGTAAACTAAATTGCCTTTTTTGTTTTTTCTAGACGCCCGTAACGGTGGATATGTTGCTTTCGGACGACGACGAGGTAAGTCGAGTAGTGCCCGGAGAAAACGTCAAAATAAAAGTAAAAGGCATAGAAGAGGAGGATGTCAGTCCGGGATTCGTTCTTTGCGATTCCGTCAATCCGATTCACACTGGACGAATCTTTGATGCTCAATTGGTTATTTTAGAACACAGATCTATCATATGCGCGGGATACAGTGCGGTGATGCACATCCATTGCGCGGCAGAAGAGGTCACCGTTAAAGTAAGTAGATTTTTTTACATGATCTTATTGTTTTCATGACTTTTGTCTTACATATTCTCAATTATGAACACCAAGAAGCTTCCTCTAACTTTTATTAGAAGAAGAAACATGAGAATTACGCTTTGTAGATAGAAAAAACTGTTTTGAACGATGGTAACAAAAAATATCTAGAGGAGGGTGGAGTGATCCGTTATTTTGGAACAAATTTTTAAGTAATCTTCCCATAATCTTAAACAACCGGTATCAAGAATTTGAATATTTACAAATAGTTCTTTATCAACGTCACGATGTTTTTTTTATTACAATGCAGTTATTCATGGTAATCTGTAATGTTGATGAATAAAAAGAACAATTCGAAGAATCGGCCTGAGTCTTTATCCAATCGGTTGAATCCTAAAAAGTAACGACGTAACTCTTATTTTTTTTAGCGGCTGGATCAGTTGAAATTATTTTAAATTTTGAAATTTTTGTTCGTAATGTCTTCATTTTATAAATGATCCTCTCAAAAGTCATCTTAAACCAAAGTGGTCTATGAATTATCGTATTATTATTGCTTATCTATCGCACGTAGGGTGCGTTAATATCAATATATTCAATTCAGTAAGTTTACTTTCAATGGTAAGTTGGTTAGATGCAATGAAGGAATTGTTCCAGATTTGAATTATTGCCATGGATCCGAATCATTGAAAGGGACATTTTAGTCTAACTCTATGTCGCATTTACAACAATGACAGCAAAATTAGTTTTGGGTATTTGCCTCCAGGAGCTGAAAGGAACTTTACGTTAAATTGACAATGTTCTGTCTTTAAAAACCATTATTAGTTACTTTTGTCAAGTTATGGATTCTACAGTATTACAGTTTAAAGAAAAAATCCTGAAAATTACATTTTACAGTTCAAAAATGATCCAAAACTGCGGAAAAAAAATAACTAGAGGTGTGTAGAGGGATTGTTATTTTGGGAAGTTATTGCCAGCTAACTTCAACCCGTGAGTAATGACCCGTGAGTAACTTCAGCCCGTGAGTAATGAACTATTACTTACAGGTAAAGTAATGGGTGTTATTATCTATTAAAAAATAGTGAATAATGAGCATATTATTAAACGGTCATAGAAAAAAATATTTTTTGAACAAATTTCTAGTGTATTGCTATTACAAAACTAGGTTGAATGAACAGCGCAAATTTTATTCGGTTCTAAAATCCTGGATCCCGATGTATTAAATAGTGTGATGTTACTGCCTTCTAGGTCCCAATTAATTAAAACTCTATTGTTTGGTTCAAATACATTATATTTACAATCACCTCCATCAATGACTAACCATAACAATGTGTTTACATTTACCAGTAACGACCTACTACAACAATAATTAAATACTGAGTACAATAATCTTTCTCCACCGAGTTAATGTTTATATACACATTTAAATAATAACAAAACATGACAATTCAATGTTACTTGCGGTTATTGATACAAGAACAGATACTACATGGATTAATGACTTTGAATGAGTTTTAAACATATTTTGTACAGGGTGATATTATAATACCACACCTCCCCGTTTTGTTAAAATTACATATTTTTAAAATATGATGCTCCTCTTTCCCTTTTACAAAAATGTTTATGGTTACCTAATACTATTTTGAAAAATTAAATTTCCTAACTATGCTAACTTACTGTAACATTACATTTCAGATCAATCAATTTTTCCCTAAATATGTATATTCTTTTTCCTATTTTACACAAAAGTTCATATTTTCCCTATACTAAACTGGTATTTTATAACCTATTACTAGTTCACGTACTTTCACGTCGTGTCTTTTCGTCCTTTTTCCCGTTCACTAATTCACTTCATCAAAACAGTGTCCACAGTGAATGAAATTGATCCTAACTTTTAAATAGTCTTTTAGTGCCTATAAGCCGTAACTAATCTAATTGTAATAAAATCTCGAATTTAATACTTCCTAAGCTAAGCTAAATATTACCTAAACTTCTATTAAATGGTATATAAAAAAAGAATTTAACGTTACTTTACTATTTCATCTTATTATTTCAGTCTTATTTTGATTTATTTATATACGCCTTACTAACTTTAAAATAATGTACCTATAATAAAAATGTAATCTCTCTAAAAATTTCTAATATTTCTCTAAACACTTCTAATAACTCTTTTGTAGCTATAATAAAGATTTAATCTCTCTAAAAACTTCTAAAATGTCTCTATAAAACTTTCAATATCTCTCTTGTACCTATAATAAATATTTAATCTATGTTTCTGAACGTCTAAAAATTTCACTTTCTGTGTCCCTTTGCTTACTATCTACTAAAACTTATTGTAAGATATTGTCTATCCTTAATCCAAATACTTCCATTTTCCACGAAAATTTAACCTGAATTCATTATATACATTTAAAAATAAGTTATTTATAATTTACATTACATACTTTAGAGCAAAAAAAAATTTACAACTTTAATTCTTAGACATAATTCAATGATTAGCTACTTATTTGATTAGTATATTATTCTTAATTTTGACATTTCTGAAAATTTTATGTTTCTTCTTTCATTTTTCCCACATATTTTAATAAAAAAATTATCTTTTTTTCTCTTCTTCTTCTTGTCTGGTACTACAACTCATATAATTCATTTTTCTTCATATAATAGCACTTCTACAGTGTACATAATTCATCTTCATATACATATTTCATATAACAATCATATATCATTTATCTCATATATCATTTCATATAACATCATAATCATCACTTCATATCCTGGCAGGATCGCCATGTATTAAATAGTGTGATGTTACTGCCTTCTAGGTCCCAATTAATTAAAACTCTATTGTTTGGTTCAAATACATTATATTTACAATCACCTCCATCAATGACTAACCATAACAATGTGTTTACATTTACCAGTAACGACCTACTACAACAATAATTAAATACTGAGTACAATAATCTTTCTCCACCGAGTTAATGTTTATATACACATTTAAATAATAACAAAACATGACAATTCAATGTTACTTGCGGTTATTGATACAAGAACAGATACTACATGGATTAATGACTTTGAATGAGTTTTAAACATATTTTGTACAGGGTGATATTATAATACCACACCGAGTCAGTACCGCTGAACTGAATCGTTAAAAGGAACAGTATAACCCAACTCTATAGTGACTCGTGACTTTAAAATAACGTTCATGTAGCTACCCTCATGAAACATCTGAGAGAACCATTCATATGTTGGTGACACTGCATACTTATTACTTTTTGTGGAGCATTTATTAATTTATTAATTCTTAAATTGTTTCAGGCCTTAATTTGTTTGGTAGATAAAAAAACTGGTGAAAAAAGTAAAACTCGTCCAAGGTTCGTGAAGCAAGATCAAGTAGCTATTATGAGAATTGAATGCGCAGGTGTTATTTGCTTAGAACCATTTAAGTCGATGCCTCAGATGGGAAGATTTACGTTACGAGATGAAAGTGAGTACCTCTTTTGTTAAATAGTATTTTAAAAAATGTTTTCCCATTCTTTACTGTGCAATTATAGTAGAAACGTAATTCGGCCAGAATGCGCAAAGAAGTGGCGGTATCAATGTTTGTTATCATTGTTACGAAATTCTAAAATTTTGACTTTTCCTGGTTTATTTCTAGGTCAAAAAATGTTGCCTCTTTTTCTAATCTGTTTATAACATTTCTTGGTTGTCTTCTTGTTTTCATTAGATTAATAAAGTCATCAGCTCAGGCCAGACATTGATATTGATTGTTGAAGGTGGATCTGGTCGCTTTTACTCGGCTATTTCTGAATATTGTTTCCAATACCAAATTAGAAAGCACCGTGGATAACGGATCTCCTTGTCTAAAAAACCTCTGTTCACTTAAAATTCATCCTATGAGAATCCTCTCTATACTACATGATTTCGTGTGCTATTCAGAATCATTCAACGTAACAAGTTTTGTGGGTATGCCCAAGGAGCTCAGTGCTTCATACATTTTATACCTTCTTATCTTATAATACACTTGTTTAAAATCTATAAACTTTGCATAAAGGGTTGGTTACCTTATGTTCATAGCAGGTATAGTATTTTTACTACAAAAGCGATATTGCCATGTTTAAATAAACATGGCAATAATGAAAAGTCACATTCTAATGTTTTGACAGTTCTCTTACGTCAAAAATTTTGACCTACGTAATATCGCTTTTGTAGTAAAAATACTATAGTCTGGATTTCCTTTATAGTATGGTATAACTAGACCCAAACCCAGACATCCAAAGTGAAAGTTATCCTCCAACACCAAATTGTTCTATATGGTCCACATAATGTTCAGAAAAAAGTCACACCATGTTGAGCGTCGGGTTTGGGGGGAGAGGGGGGAGAAATTGGTAAATTCGTAGTTTTTTAAGTTTTTCGTCAATACTTCTAAAACTATGCGGTTTAGCATGAACACACTTCTATACAAAAATGTCCTACATTAAATTTGAAATAGAAAAGGTCCTATGCATAATTCTTCTAAAATGAACGGTTCCAAAGTTACGTAGGTAGTATAGTATAATTGGTCCAAAAAAAGGCTTAACCCATACATCCAAAGTAAAAGTTTTCCTCCAATACCAAATAGTTCTATATGGTCCCTATATTGTTTAGTAAAAAGTTACACCATTTTGAACGACCGGTTTGGGGGGGAGATGGGGGAGAAGTCAGTAAATTAGTAGTTTTTTTTTACGTTTTTCGTCAATATTTCTAAAACTATGCTTTAGCGTAAATAATTTTCTATTCAAAAATGTTCTACATAAAATTTAAAACAAAAAAGGTCCGATACATAATTGTTATAGAATCAACGGTTCCAGAGATACGGAGGGTGAAAAGTGAAGGTTTTCGATACTTTTTATATATTTTGGGCAATTCATAATATTATTACTGATGAAAAAAATTTTCTTAACAGGATTGTGTTTTGTAAATAAAATTTGCTATTTCAGTGGCCGATGGTATGTTAGTGATAAGCCCTTGAAGAAACGTCAACCTCACCACCCAAAATCATCATCAATTGCCCAAAACATATAAAAAGTATCGAAAACCTCCACTTTTCACCCTCCGTAACTCTGGAACCGTTGATTTAATAACAATTATGTATAGGACCTTTTTTGTTTTAAATTTTATGTAGAACATTTTTGTATAGAACATTGTTTACGCTAAAGCATAGTTTTAGACATATTGATGAAAAACGTAAAAAAAACTACTAATTTACAGACTTCTCCCCCACCTCCCCCAAACCGGACGCTCAAAATGGTGTAACTTTTTACTGAACAGTATGTGGACCATATAGAACAATTTGGTGTTGGAGGAAAACTTTTACTTTTTTATGTCTGGGTTAGGCCTTTTTTTGGACCAATTATAATATACTACCTCCGTAACTTTGGAACCGCTCATTTTAGAAGGATTATGCATAGGGCCTTTTTTATTTCAAATTTAATGTAGAACATTTTTGTATAGAAGGTTGTTCATGCTAAACCGCATAGTTTTAGAAATATTGACGAAAAACGTAAAAAACTATGAATTTACCGATTTCTCCCCCTCTCCCCCCTAAACCCGATGCTTAAAATGGTGTGACTTTTTTCTGAACATTATGTGGACCATATAGAACAATTTGGTGTTGGAGGATACCTTTCACTTTGGATGTCTGGGTTATGCTATCTTTTGGATCAATTGTATCATACTATTAGTGTAAAAATCTTATCGGTCTGATCTATTAACTCTAAAATCGGACTGACACTTACCTAATTTATCTTCAGCAAATCTGTTGAGTCTCTCTCTCAGTATCCAGGCTAATACATATCTTGTAACAAGTATCCAACATAGTAACACCTCTTTAATTGTCACATGCCAATCTATCTCCCTTTTTGTATATGAGGACATAATAACGTTTTGGTCCAAACTTTGGGCATACTTTCCTCTTCCCATATTTTCTTGATAAGGCTATACATCATTTTTTGTAGTTCTCTCCCTCCATTCTTTAGCATTTCCGCATGTATTTCGTTTTCTCCCGGTCTATTGTTATTTTTGAACCCATTAATCTCTCCTTCATTAGGCAGTTCGATTATTATGCCGTCAGCTTCAATAAGGAAATTTTCATTCTCATCTGTATTTTGCCCATTCAGTGGTTCACTAAAGTGTGTCTCCCATATACTTATCACTGATTCTTCTTCACTCGTGAGTAGACCATGTATTATTTCTTTATTTCTTGTCACATTATTCTTCTTTGTTAGTGCCAATTGCTTTAATATTTTCTTTTCCTCTGCTATTTTAAAGCATTATTCATCAAACCAATTCTTATAATAATAATCATTTGCTAGAGTTATCGCGTCTCTTGTAGTTTGTCATACTTGCTATATTCCTAGTTTCTCTTCGTCTTTCTGGGATAATAGCCCTTTATTTATTTCATTGCCTTTTTATTTTCACTATTTTTTCTATCTTTTACTTTTCGTTTATTACTTGTATTTTTAGACAATGTGACAACACCGCTTTTAATTGTTATGGTTTTATTACGTCAGCTGCTGGTATTTATCGTCAATTTTAATTGTACTAAGTACTCTCAATAGAAAGAACGATTTTTCTCTATAGTAAATATTGTAATTTTTCTTCCAGATAGGACAATTGCCATTGGAAAGGTCCTGAAGCTGGTGGAGTAGGGCGGCTGTAGTGTCGTGAAAGAGAGACTGTCATAGATCCATAAAATTATATTTCATCCCAATTGAAACACGAACTGAAAACTAATGGACATTTTTCAATTGTATACATCAAAAAACAAAACCTGTCGACATTTAGTGAACACCACACAAAAGTTCTGCCGGTCAAAAAATGTTGTTGATACCCGTTTCGTTTTTTTTTTCTTCATTTTAACGCGTTTAAAACTACTGTTTTACTACTGAGGTGCTTCAACAAGTTGTAACTAATCCTGAAATTTGTAATTATTATATTTATCTTGGTAATTTGGTTTAATTATAATTTTTATTGTGTATATAATTATCATTGAGCATTGGAAGTTTTTAAGCTTGATATTTCGAGAGGACTATTTCATTTCCGTTTCTAAGTTGGAGCCATATGAAAAATTCGGATTTGTTACAATGTGATGTTAAAAGATGGGGTTACGGCTATATTTTTCTTGTTTCCTGGGATTTGCTATAATCTAGCTCACTGAAAAGTAACACCGGCGGTCAAAAAGTACCACCGGCGGCCAAAATGTACCACCAGCGGTCAAAAAGTGCCACCATCGGTCAAAAAGTACCACTATCGGTCAAAAAGTACCACCATCGGTCAAAAATTCCACCATCGGTCAAAAAGTACCGATAGCGGTCAAAAAGTACCACCATGGGTTAAAAAATGCTAGCAACCGGTTGAAAAATACTACCAACGATTGTAGAATAGTACTATCGGTAGAAAAATACTAAATGCTTTTAAAAAACGTTATTAGCAGTGAAAAAAGTGTTACTAGCAATTGAGTAGTACTACCGGAGCCTAAAAATACTACAAGCAATTTGAAAAGTCTCAAATGTGGTTGAAATAATGTTAGCACATTGCTAACATTATTGAAAAATGCATAGCTTTGAAAAATGATGCTACTAGATTGAAAAATCCATAAACTGTTGGAAAGTACTGTTAGTCTTTTAAGAATTTTACGAACAGTGAAAAAATATCACTAGCATCTAAAAAAGTGTCATTGCTGGTTGAAAAGTACTACCAGCTGTTGAAAAACATTATTAGCGGTAGTAAAATCGTTACTGCTGCGATTGACAAGCTGATATGATGGTTGAAAAGTCCTACAAACTGTTGAAAATCATTACTAACGGTTGAAAGGTTGAAAAATGTTTTGAAAAGTACTACAAATATACTAGCGGTGGAAAGATTATATCAGAATTTAAAAAAGTGTCATTAGCGTTATTGTAACAATTAAAAATTGTCCAAAAGTACTACAAGCAGTTAAAATAGTGTCAAAAAGTACCACAACGCTTTTAAAAATACAAAAAGACAGTCAAAACAATTAAAAATAACGCTAGCCCGTTGAAAGGTACTCATGCTTGAAGAATTTTACCTAGTGGGAGAAAGATGGTACTAGCATTTTAAAAAATGTCAATGTCAAATGTTGGAAAGTACTACTTAATAAATGGCAACGAAAATGATGTTCAAAACAATAAGAGTATAAAAAGTATGAAAATAAATCTGAAGGAAATACAAAAACGTGAAAAAAGTGGCGAAAAACTGTAAAATAGGCATCTCTAGATAGTTCAAAGCTGTTTGAAAGCGCATGAGGAGAATAAGAGAAGAAGAATGATAAAGAAATATTTATTTTTGATTGAAATCTACAATGTGGACAAAAAAACTGAAATGCCTTGATTGAAAGCCACTTTTTATCGGATAATATTAATTTTGTAATGACCCATTTTAAAATTGTAAGTATAACTTTGTAACGAGCCATTTTATAATTGTCGAGGACCTCTTTAAAATTGCCACATTGTGCTGGATAATTTTAAATTGGTCGAGGACCCTTTTAAAAATGGTGGATGGCCAATTTTAAAATTGTTTACACATTGCCCAATTTCTTAATTGTCGGGCGCCGATTTGAAAATTGTCTCTTGCTCTACGCCTTAATACAAATCCAAATGAGTCTTCCAAAGAAAAAGGGATATGTACAGGATATAATAGGCTACTTTGAAAAGAAGAGATTAACCTGGTACGGATATGTCAGAAGAGAAGACCAAAATCGTTGGATAAATCGAATAACAGAGTGGAGCCCGATAGAAAGGAGGAGAGGCAGACCCCGAAGATTTTTCAGAGATGAAGTGGATGAAGCAATGGAAAGAAGAGATCTACATGAAGGGGACTGGCAAAACAGAAAGAGCTGGAGAGAACGGTTGAGTATATACAAAGTTTACTAAACTAAAATCAATATCAACAAAAGAATTAATATTAAAATTAAACTCACCAGGCTTCCGGGTTGAACCGCGTCGTTGGTTTCTAGGCCGAGCTTTTGACGTCCTCTCTGACGTCATCTTCAGGGCTTCCGAGGTCTCAGTCTCCTGAGGCTCCAGACACTACACTCACTACTCACTGCAATACTAGTACTACATAGTATTGCATTGAGTAGTGTGTGGAGCCTCAGGAGACTGAGACCCCGGAAGCCCTGAAGATGACTGCAGAGAGGACGTCAAAAGCTCGGCCTAGAAACCAACGACGCGGTTCAACCCGGAAACCTGCTGAGTTTAATTTTAATATTAATTCTTTTGTTGATATTGATTTTAGCTTTAAGTTTCATTGTATGAACCGCGGAAATCTTTCCGAATAAAAGTTTACTAAACATATACATCCTATGTTTAACTGCAATGGTTTCTTAATGAGTTATCTCTATCTGCTCGTGGAAGCACAGAAAAAACCAGTTCGAAGGAAGCACTGGAAAAAAACACATTTTTACTCTTGTTTTTGGTATTTGGACGCTACGGCAACAAAATCGGTGTCTTCACCTCTTCTAACAAGAAAGATATAGACCACATACTGAAAAGAAGTTATATATTTTATTAAAAACGACGTTTTCCATATGTCTTCACTTTAACAAACTCTTTGATATCACTCAGCAATTGTGTGGTGTCTTTATAATGTTAATATTGAAACGTTTCAAACCGATTATTTACAATTTTCATTAAAGGTGCTTTAAGACCAATTTTTAGATGAGATCAGCGAGTGTTATTCTTTCCTACGGCCTATTTTGAAGACGTTTTGTCGTTGAGTATCGGCATCAATCTCATTTACTTTTTAAATACTACTGGTAACATTTTGGGTTCTAACCCCTCCGTAACGCAGTGGTAAGGGAGCCTACCTTTGGATACAAAAATTGTTAGTTCGAATCCCGGCTCGATGGGAAATTTTTCTTTATTAAAACATTTAATACATGAAAATAATTTCTATCCTCGTGGGATCGGTACTCACCTGAAGGACCGTAGACGTTCGGATTCAATAAGCGTGTCTTTGTAAAAACAATGAAGTCGACTTTATTAAGTAACAAAACATCACTCATCACACACACTCAGGCGTGGATACAGGGGGATCAACGGGTCCATGGACCCCCTATTGTATTTAGTCTATAAGTATTTTTTTATTTATTATTTTTTTCTGTTACTCTAAACTTTAAGCCATCAGTACAACACTAAATTACACGACAACCGCTTCCAAAGAATTGAAAGAAGCCATAAAATCTAATAAAACACCCTTCTCTGAAAAATAATCTTCAGGCGCATTTGTTTGGGTACCGGTGGAACCATAAACAACGGAAATATTTTTCTCAATTCAAAGAATAACAACAATGATATTTTAAAATGCAAATAAATTACACTGTGTATAAACCTTATCTCATGAAAAGTCACGTTTCAAATTTGCGATGCAATAAAGACATAAAAATCTGTATTTTACTAGATAATCCATGCGTACCTACCTATTGATGGTAGAAAGGTTAATATCTATGGTAAAGAACGACCAGTGAGATTAATAGTCGTGAATTGTCTATCAATCCTTTTGATACCGTAGGTATCTGGGATTATATAGTGTATTTTATCCTTAGAGTAAGTGTGACTCGTATGGCTAAATCTGGAAAATATAATATTTGAGGTAAGTCTGCCCCCCCCCCTATTATGAATTTCTAGATCCGCGGCTGCACACACTACACATTACTCCCTTGAGCTGGTGATAGTAATTACGTGACTAAAGGTTCCAAACCAAGGCCAGAAAACAACACAAAACTTTGGGTTCATTTACATTGCTAGGTTATTGGTAAATTTGTCTAGATCAGTTGTCTCGAACGGTAAAAGGAAGCGGGTCAAAATTGAATCTACTAGATCCTAGATCATTTCCAAGGTTCCCTTTATCAAATTCCGAAAGTCTTTAAAATATATACCAGATTTCTGATCTTTGATTTGGAAAGGTAATTTATTCCCTAGGAGCCTAAAGACTCATTGTGTGCAGACCTTCAATGGGCAATAAAAAAGCAATACTAACATTACCAGGATGAGACTAAACTCTATACCTTAGGCACAAACTTCAACATTGGGTAAAGTTCAGATGATATTTATTTAATAAAATACGTTAACATCAGCAAAAATGTTTCGTAATAGTTAAAACCCTGTGGACTGACCAATTCACAAATTAGGAGGACCTCACAAGAACAAAGAATATTTTTTTAAAGACATTTCTTAGTACAACCCCTCAATTTTAAATAATTACAACCCAACCCTGTTCAATAGTACCATTTCATCCCGCCTATTTCTTACCCTCTCTCCTAACCAGACAGACAATATACTTGGATTCGGGACAGAAGAAATTCTCTCTCTTCTCTATTTTTCGACGGATCAAGTCGGTACCGCTCATCTCTTGACGGTCAAGCCGTTCTTTTGGCTGAAACGAACAATAGCAATACGTGCACCAACAGTAATTCGAGAGTGACGCCATACACGACTTCACAACAGTCAAAACGCGAGGCACGTGGTACGGAAACAGTCTCGGAAACGGAAATAGTAACTCGTATGTGACCGGCTTCAGTGTTCCGGACAATGTTTCACAACTTGGTAAGACACTTTATCTACATACCAATATTGTCTGCATAAAACCTTATATTTTATATTCCCTTTTGAACCTAGCAATCCTAATTACAGTCCACAAGCATACAATCTTGATATTGTATTCACAATCTCACACATGTACAAGCTGAATCGTACAGCTTTTCCGCGCTGATGCAGATAATATAAAGATTGCCATGATGATCGCCAACATTCCATTCCATATCATATACCGTGGGTAAGGTAAAAACTATACTCAGAGTGATAACTGAATAAATACACTGCATACAACTTTTGCTTTCTGGATCAGTTCATATATTTATTTAGTAAACAACGTGACCAGATGAGCAAAACTTCGATGATAACCAATATAATATGATGATTTTACGAGCGTAAGATGAAAATTATTCAGCGATAAAGACCAGTCATACCATATTGTATAGGTCATGTGAATAGTTTTCGGCATAGTAAAAAAAATGATTTTTTTTTAATTCTGAATGTGATCTCTTTATCCATTTTCAGTAAAAATATCAACTTTCATACATTTTCGTTGGCTATTACCCATCCCTTCAGGAGTTGACGTGTTCGCAATAGTAAAAATCCTATATTTATACCCTGTATAGAATCATTGACTCCTCAAACACTTTTTATTTCGTAAAAGACGTGTTCGTAGTACAGTATTATGAGAGTAAAATGAAAAATGTCCGGTAATACCTGTTTTAAAGAAAACCTAAACAGGTAGTAGTCACTGGGTGTTAAATCGGGAGTGTAGGTGGGGGATTGTGCTATTCACATAAAATATCTCATACCCAAATGATCCGATGGAAACTTTATATTAATTAGCTCTTGAGGAACATTTTCATACAGAGTATTCTGTCTACACGCTGAAATGGGCGAGCAGCACATGAGTGTTTGTTATTTTTTATTATTTTTTTGTCAATGTTCAATCAGCAAATCTTCAAATACGAAAACGGATACCATATTACGAGGGTAAGTTTTAGGTACTCTATTACTCACATGGGTTGTGTTCAATCATGATTGATCAAAATATTTTTAAAACTTGTCTTTATGTTCTTTTTCAATAATTTCGTATACATTTTATTTCGAATCTTGTTATGAATGAAATTTATCCGCTTCATTCTTCATCATGAACATTTAGGCGAAAGACTGTATGCATCTAAACATATTAATGTACCTTTCCATTATTCTTAACATTTTCTGCATAATTTTATCTATTGTATGACACTTTCACATATCTAGTACTAAGAAAAAACATTTGCGGCATTTTTAAACGACCGAGAGCATTTTAACTGCTCAAACAAACGTAAAAGTTGTCGAATATTGCCATACTGGCCTTTGTCTTTCTTCTTGATAGATGTAGATGTAAAGGCGCATGCGTAAAAGCTGACAGCAACTTCTCTGCGTCTGAATTTTCAAAATTGAAATATCTCTTGCATGTCATATGCCAAACTTGTGATATTTAGGTATGTATATCCTTACCAGATATCTAAGAGACTCGTTAATATTCAGCTCAACGGGGTGCTTTTGCTGGAGGTGTCAAATATACATAAACAAGGGATCATTTCATAAAACAGGTAGACCTCTTGCTTATAGAATTTCGCACCTCCAACTGCTGATATTCGCTCCAAGAGCTGAATATCGAGTCTCTAAGGGCCGGTTGTTCGAACGCTAATCAACATTGATCACTATCAAATATTTAATTACCGTCACAACTGTCAATGTCAACTTTGGTTGGGTTGCTGAAAACATAGTTAATTATAATTATGAGATTAGTTAGTCAATTAACATAACAATTATTAACATAATTGATTAACTAATTTCATAATTGTCATCAATAATTATGTTTTCGGCAACCCAACCAAAGTTGACATTGACAGTTGTGACAGTAATTAAGTATTTGATAGTGATCAATGTTGATTAGCGTTCGAACAACCGGCCCTTAGATACCTGGTACTACTTTAACATATTATTTCGTGGTAATATTGAAAAAGTAATTGATATTATTTTGATCTCTTAATATTCATATTTTTGCGGATAATTTTCTGCGTATATTTCGCTTTGAACGATACTCCGGTCTCATCTAAGAATTTCCGGGTTTATTAATATTGTGTGGACATTACATAAAATTTTAAAATGCCTTTTAAGCCAATATTCAAACGTAATTGATAAAAAAGTTGCTTTTTCGAGGAATTCAGTGTAAATATTGAAGAGTTTATGAGTTACAGTCTTGTAACGAAACCCTAAAAAACAAATTATATAGTTAGCCTTTTTGTTTAAGTTTGTTTTTTAGTCTTTTATTACTGTAAGCAAGGAAATGTTGCTATCAATTTTATATATTCAATAAAATGTCAAATTGTAGTTAGAGTTTTACTGTATGAGGGATGTGCGATTAGTTTTGAGGTAAGTATCAAATTTGAATTCAACATTTTATAACTTTGTGTTTATACGGGTAATATGACCCGTATGCACGCCAGTGGTGAATATAAAATTCTGAAATGTAATATAATAAAATAGGTTGTTGTAAGGGATGAACGTCCCTCTGCTAGGGGTTGGATATCAGGAATACACTAAATACTCATACTATGTTTATTTAATCACTACATACGTCAGTAACGAGTTGGTGGACAAAGTCTATATTCTAACTACATTGATGTCTAAATAATGAATGATGAATAATCTGCTTTACTTTCTCCGTCTCTATAAATAAACTCGTAATTGTTTTGTTATGATTGACGACACCGTTGTGACCGTGAAATACTCATAATATCAAAATCGCGAAATCAATGTCACCCATTTATTTACTATAAACAATACTTGTAGATAATGTTTGTGTAAGACCTTTAAAAATTAAATCGATATGGATTACTCTTATTTCTTTTGATGCTAATATAAATCCTGTACAGTATGTCAAAGAATGCACAATAACTACGTCTTAAAACCCACCAAATTTAATTTTCATATCTCAACCGGTTTAGAGCAATAAATAAATCGTCAGTTTGTAAGAAAAAATTCAACGCCCCTATCTCGGAAACGAAGCATTTGCGGACATGTTTATAAAGCAAACGGTCATTATTTTTTTATGTAGAATTACACCTTAAAGTTTGTCGCACTTATTTAGAATAAGATTTGTATTGATTAAGTAATGATGAAGAACATGGCCAATTATTAAATACCTAACTTTTTTATTATCCAATATAAACGAATGGGTCAAAAAACAGAATTAAAAAAAAACCTGAAGATATAGTTGGGTTTTAATTTCAGTATTTTGTAAATGCTAGAATATTTCACAGGGTGATGCGAACTTTGAGTAAAAACGCAGTTTGATTGGTACACCCGGTATACAATGAAAATTTTCCTGTTTAGCAGCAATATTATGACAGCGATATTGATAAAGAATAAGAGTATAACATTAAAAAAATCATTTAAATCGGACAACAGGTTTATAAAATTTTAGACATCAAAATGACCCATTTTTAAGGTGGACGGTTAATTTTGCTGGTGAGTGTATAAAGTATTAGCAAAAATTATAAGAAGTAGAATAGACCAGGAAGGATCTGTTTTTAGGTGGATGTGAGAGGTGGCATTCGGATTTTTGCGGATAAAGTTAGGTGATAACTTCAACAATAATAATTGACTTATGCTCCTTCACAAATATGCCCGGAACATTAATAAAAAAAAATAAAATATTTAAAAATTTCAAAAAATTTCTGTTTTTTTTTCTACTTTCTTTGCTTATAACTTTAAAACGATTCATTTTGAAACAAAGTCGTATAGGAATAAAACAAAGATAATTAAATTTTCTATCAGACACGGTTGGTCAAAAATGTCTTAATTTAACACCCTTGCTGCAAAATAGCAATAAATATAAAATAAGGGGGCAAACTAGCCTGTCCTTATTCAATGTTTTTCCATCACTTAGGTTGCACTTCTAACCTTCCTAATTCGCTTAGAAAATTTTTGTAATGTGCTAAAACCGTCCACCAAATTTCATTAAAATTGACTTACTAGATTTTGTATAATAATTTTGCAATCTACTTTTTAAAAAAAATTAAATTTTTTTAAAAACTTGCACAACAAAAACTAGAACATACAAAGATTTGTCAATTTTTTACATAAAAGAAGCACTTCACCTATCTAATGCACTTTACAGAATTGAAATCGGATTATTTAAGCAGCCTCAGCAATGTTTTAAAGTTATAAACAATTTTTTGGCTTATAAAAAAATTAATGCTGTTTCCAGGAGGGGGTGCTACGAGCTCCTTTATTTAGATGGACTAGCCCAAGTTTTTTTTACGTATTTTGACCCGTAGAACACGAATTTTTTGGGTAACAGTTGATCCGGATGTCGATAAGATTGTTATAAACAAATAACTTGAGGAATTACATAACATCGATTTTTCGCAAAATAAAACATTTTTTGTATTTCTTGGGTATGCAAAAAATATTCTTACAAGTTTTTTCGTAAGATGCATAGTTTTCGAGATAAACGCGGTGAAACATTCAAAAAATCGAAAAATTGCAATTTTTGAACGAGAATAACTTTTGATTAAAAAATAAAATAGCAATTCTGCTGACAGAATTTGAAAGTTTAAGTCAAATTATACCGGTTTTAATTATTTGCATTGCTAAAAATTTATTTTTTTATTATTAAACAAAGCTACTTGTTTATAAGCCAAAAAATTGTTTATAATTTTAAAACATTGCTGAGGCCCCTTAAATAATCCGATTTTAATTCTGTAAAGTGTATTAGAGAGGTAGAGCTCCTCTTTATATGTAAAAAAATTAGCCAACTTCTAAATGATCTACTTTTTGTTCAGAAAGTTTTTAAAAAAATTTGAACTTTTTTAAAAACATTTATATTGCAAATTTATTATGCAAAATCTATTAGGTTGATTTTAATGAAATTTGGTAGACCATTTAATTAAGTTATAAGAATTTTCTAAGCGAATTACTAAGGTTCTAAGTGCCATCAAAGTGGTTAAGAAACATAATAACAACAGGCGTATTTTGCCCCCTTATTTTGGATTTGTTGCTATATTGCAGAAAAGGTAATACCTTAAGACTTTTTGACCAGTCGTATATCATACAAAATTCAATTATCTTTATTTTATTTCTCTACGACTTTGTTCCAAAACGAACCGTTTTAAAGTTATAAGCAAAGAAGCAGACAAAAATCGATGTTTTTCGAAATTTTTAAATATTTTAATTTTTTAATTAATGTTCCGGGCAATTAAGTCAATTATTATTACTGAAGGTGTCACCTAACTTTATCTGCAAAAATCCGAATGCCACCTCTCACATCCAAAAATACACGTTTTTTTACAGATTGGTCCTGGTCTAGAATAAAAACCTACGAAACAGAGATAAATAGGAGAATACCAGGTTGGTTTCAGACAGGGAAGAACAATAACCGACCAATTTTTTATACTAAAATGATTACAAAACAACATTTATGAATCCTACAACTCCATCTCAAAAAAATTGACTACGAATCGATGAAATCACTAGGAGTACAAGAGAAACTCACGTGAGTCGTCAGTTTGCGCCTACTGTTCTCATGTGCCGTGTTTCATGCCTGCAGAGTCCGTGGACCTTACCTCAACACACCGTGACATCAGTGCCGGATTAACCATTATTAGGCAAAGTAGGCAGTTGCCTAGGGGCCTCGGCCCCAAAGGTGGCCTCGCGGGGACCAAAACGAAAAAATGTTGAAAGATTCAAATATCGCGCAATACCATAAAAGTTATGGTGGACGTATACGCTGTGAGCTCGTACGTAGAAGGGAAATTTACAAATTCGCGAGCGCCAGTAGTGACAAGTCTGTAAACGATTACTGGAAATTTGACATAAATGTCAAAGTGATTAATTTAAAATTAAAAACATTAATTATAAACAATATTAGTTTGTCAAAGCTGTGTTATATATTTTTACCTTAAATATACTTACGTTTTAAATACTGAATTTAAGTTTTTTTAATGTTCCGTAATATCTAATTATAAATTAATATATTAATCTTACCGCCATCTACACGATAATTGTGAAAGTATCCGAAGTAAGAAATTCATATTTTATCAATACGCTCTGAGCTTCGCTGGTGTCGCTCCTAGCGGTTACTAATTCAACTTTTACTGGTAATTTTTAAATTTATTATTTAATTGTTATCGCTTAATATTTACAACGCAAAAAAGTAATTAAATTGTAATCGATTTTTTTAAGATTTTTCTAATCATTTTGACGTTCTATTGATAAAATATCAATTTCTTACTTCGGATACTTTGACAATAATCGTGTAGATGGCGCTAAGATTATAATAGATTATTTATAATTAGATATTACGGAACATTAAAAAAACTTAAATTCAGTATTTAAAACGTAAGTATATTTAAGGTGAAAATATATACCACAGCTTTGACCAACTAATATTGTTTATAATTAATGTTTTTAATTTTAATTTTAAATTAATCACTTTGACATTTATGTCAAATTTCCGGTAAACGTTTACAAACTTGTCACTACTGGCGTTCGCGAATTTGTAAATATCCCCTCTACGTACGAGCTCACAGCGTATAGAACGTCAAAATGATTAGCAAAATCTTAAAAAAATCGATTATAATTTAATTACTTTTTTGCGTTGTAAATATTAAGCGATAACAATTAAATAATAAATTTAAAAATTACCAGTGAAAGTTGATTAGTAATCCACTAGGAGCGACACCAGCGAAGCTCACAGCGTATAAAGCTACATTACAATGCATACTTTTGTTCACATAGAAAGTATATGCTGTGGGAATACATCGCTAATGAATGCCCTTTGGTAGAAGAACCAGTACTACAGATGGAAACAAGAATCGAAAGTGAGCAAAAAAACACAAGAAAAATCAGGAGAAAGAAAAGGTCCTTAATCAAAATCCAAAACAGGAGCAAAACTTATTTAAACTCAGTTTCACACGGAAATCCAAAGCTATAGTGAAGCAGCAACCAATGAAAATGTACGTGATGGAATAGAAATAACTGAGGGAAACATAGCTTCCCTAACTGAAGAAGATGAAAAAACATGTAACGACAGTTCTATTCCAGTTCAAGAAGTTAAAGAACCAGAAACCGAAACTAACTTAGAAATTGAAGTTAACGATAAATAATTGGGTCCTAAATTCGGAAAACGGCATAGGATTATGGAATACAGTAACTAAAGAAGTATGGACATTTTGGATTGGGAAAGGTCTTCAGAATGTAAAAACCTTGATGGAAGTGTTTCAGCGTCAAAAAGAAATTTTGAAGGCATTATTAAGATTTTTATACAATCTATGGTTTTTCGAAAACAAATCAGTGGAACAAAAATTAAAAGAGATTGGCTGACGTATTTTCCCTAAATTGGCTTTCCGTACCCGTTTCTCCGTTTCTCTACCCACTATTGGGAAGTTATGATTTAAGCGATCTCATTCGCTACGATCTAGTCCTTATAATAACAAGCAGCACATGCCATAAGACCTTTGCCTAAAGGTCAAAACGCTTTCAAATCTGCTCTTCATACTCTTGCTGAAGACACTAATCAGCAAGCTGAAACAGTTCATGAGGCTAAGTATTTGTTGAAAGAAATGTCAAAAAAATAAGAAACATTCATAATTAATGAGTTTTGGGTAACAATTTTAGAACGCATCAACGCTGTCAGTAAATCATTGCAGAGAGAAGATATTGAACTTCAAACTGCAGTTCAGCTTCTAAATTCACTTTTGGAGTTCTTAAAATTCCAATAAGATAATTTTGCTTATTACGAGTAGAGGGCCTGCGACCTACAATACTCTGAATATTCTCTACTATACTCTAATTACTGAGCTGAGTCGTCGGTTGACAGTGCACGGGTCAATGAACTCAGTATTTTGTCTTTTGTATTTTTCCAAAATTTAGTGATACTCAAATAAATGAGTGTGCTTCAAAAGTACATAAAAACTATCCTGATGATATTGAATCTTAACTTAAAAATGAACTAGAACAGTTCAAATATTTTATAGCCCAGTTTCAAACTTGCAGGGAGAACAATTTATTCCTGCTCCACAGTCATTTTGGGTTATTTCGCAACAGGAGAACGGACATTTTCAAAAATAAAAATTATTAAAAACGAGAAACCTAGGTTTCTTAAGGGGCCTCATAGCTTGGGTTGCCAGGGGCCTCAGGATTCTTAATCGGGCACTGCGTGACATTCTGCATCCTGCGGAATGAGAACTGTGTAGTGTAGGGTCACGGATCGTGAAAGTTGTATCACATCACCCTGCGCGGGAAATTGCGGTGTTAGTATCATTTCTGTGTTTTACAGAAATTCACCGTGACTCACCCTGCGTCACATCACAAAGCTGCGTATCATCTTGCGGTCTGAGAACCTGCAATGCTGTTAAAACTCTTTCACTGCGTACGGCAGTGATCCGTGTCAGGCTGAGTGTTCAGACAGTGCGCGTGGCACGGATCTGTGACACATGCACATTCAAACTACCATTGCCAGTAGGAAGTGAGCACCTGATCATGTCTTAAAAAAATGTAGCAGTAAAAGGGTTAATCCTATTGTGAGTCGACATCAGGGGAGAAAAATAAACTGCGACAACTTTTAAAATTTTATTTGTTAAAGTCTCATATAAATAGTATCTTAAAATTAAGTATAAAGGTGCTTAACAAACAATGTTATCGTGCAAAAATGCAAGACAATAAAAATATAGCTTCAAAATAATGTTACAACAAATTTTACAAACGCATTCAACTGTTTTGTTAGAGCGACAATTTCAATTCAAGCAACATCCCACTATGAATAGAAAATGTGAATAAATAAGCGAAAATTATTAAATGCTGAGTGAATCCCGTACAACAAAAAAATGTTTTTGTACGGGCTACGTATCCTACAGACTACAGAAACAGCTGGGCAGATGAAGGTACAAAAAACGGTAAAGAAATATCACTTTTTCAATGAATAGAGATCGGATCTCTATCGAAATGCTTCTGAAAATCACAGAGCAAGTAAAACGACTTGTAAGCGTTACAGTAACAGTTCCTTCTAGCTAAAGTTTAAAGATGGTTACCATCTAGTACAACAATTTTGATCAGTTTGACTGATTTTTTTAAAGACTACTAAAGATAAGACTGATAATGAGAATATTTTATGCGAGTTATCTAAAAGTTAACAAGATAAACAACACATTCGATGTTGTAGATCTTTTTCAGCACAGTTATCCTTAGAGGAATTTATACCTCCAGTTTTCCAAATACTTTTCAAGATGGTAATCCCTCTTAATACAGTTTGTGAATTTACTTTCCTATTTCCTAAATTTTGTGGGTCTTATTTTACCTCAATCTTGCTTTTTTGGTTCTCTAGAACTCTAGATCATTGTCACAGTTTTTTTAACGTCCATCATCTAATATGAGTTGAAACGATTCTTCGCAGAAGCAATGCTGTAGCAAGTTCAAGGCATGTGCGCATGCGCATACCATTTTTCAAGGATTTTTGTTCAGATTAGAATTGATTGTCAAATATTCTCGAATTGTAGTCTGATAGTGCTAAAGATTCAAGACTAAACTGTTTTTATCTTGTAGTTTTAGAAATACTTCTTTTTGTCACCTCACAACAAAATATTCTCTTTATCGGTCTGTTCTCTTTTTGTATCTTATTATTTTACCAATAATGTTTGACGGCAACTTCTAATATCTACATTTGTACAAAAACAAACACAAAACACATAATATTGTAAATATTTTTAGATTTCTTCATCTTTGAAGCGTCGGTAAATGGACTGGACATATGTGAAGACGCATTTCCAATCAGGCCTTCTGGTGGCCATCATATCGTCAACGTCAAGGAGAGGAAAAATGTCCGCCTTGTCACTGAAAAAGAAAAAATAGAGGTTACATAAATATAATAAATAGAGAATTACACATACTAGATATAATAATACATAGATTAGGCAAGGTACGAAAAATAGCGTAACGCGGAGCAGTTCATCGGTGGTCTATCTATCTCTCTCTACTGGCGCTTAGCTTTCTCTCTCTAGCCTAGCAGATGATGGCCGCTGCCGCTGTAACTCTGTGTCTGTGTCGTTCCATTACTCCCACCTCTTGGTAGATACGCTCACACTCGTATGACAGACAAAGATAGCCAGAGCACTGTACTTGATATTGGTGTTACACCCCGATGCATTGAGTGGCATATACCTAGCCTGATCTATGGTTAATATTATGTCTATGGAATTACAACGGTCAACGTCGGTTATGGCAGAAATGGGATAGGTAATATTTTGAACAACGACTGAAAGGAACATCTTGTCAGGATAACAATAAGAAGTGATGGGATGAGTGTTCAACTAAATGCAGGCAATTTCAACGTGAACATAATATGTGCCTACGCCCCACAGGTAGGGTGTGAAGAACAGAAAAAGGAAGAATTTTTTGGATTGCCTTTGATTGCGAGATGCTCTAAATTCATGTAGACGAAATGTATTTTATTGGAGGTGATTTGAATTGAAGTATTTGTAGAGAAAGAGCAGGAATTAGAAAGAGTTCATACAGGTTTTGGGATGGAAATAAGAAATGATGAAGGAAATAGTGTGAGTAACTTTGCAATATGGCATGGGAATTGTCTGTGGCTGATACATTCTTTATGAAGCAATAATTACCTGGCAACTTTGAAGGCAAGTTCGAAATTGTGTCTTCGTTCTTTTGGCGTTAACGCATGATAGTCGAAGGCGTCTGGCAGGAAATGGTGGATGAGGGCACAAAATGCAAGTCCGTCCGCCCAGCTGGTGGAGAAGTTGTCTAGTTGAACGTTCTATAAACAGAAAATAACAAATACAAACAAATTAGTAAATAATTTAATGAGTGTGATATTAAAATTTGCTAAAAGACAAAACTAGCTGCCTAAAATATACGCAAAATAATTAGCTTGTCGATTAATGCTAGTATAGGCCAGTGTTAGCAACCATATTATAAATTATAGTAGACATTCATTACTTCCAATGGCACTATTAGCCCGATCAAAGAACAATCTGACCCCAAAAAAAATAAAGGAAGGATGAAAATTTGGGAATAGGTAGTTGAAATTGTCTATTATTATAAATATAAGAAAAAGTTTACAATTTTACGACTCCTCCATTTTTCAAAAATAAAGGGGAATCCCCCCTCTCGAAGGTGAAAAATATACATTCAAAATAAGTCCGGAATTGGATAAAATGACTAATTATAAGCAACTTTTGTTCTATAGAGTTGTTTCCCTAAGTCAATACTTTTCGAGTTATTTGCAAGTGATTATGTTCATTTTTAACAGAAAAAAACATGTTTTTAGACGGTTTTTCAGAGATAACTCAAAAAGTATTTCAGTGAAAAAAATATTTTTAGCAAAATTATAGCTTATAAAAAACCGAAAAAAATGGTGTATGCTTGAGGTCTGTAGACCCAGTAGAAGCAGAGTTGTAGCTGATGAAAAGTAGGTTCTTCTTCATCAAATTCCACATCGAATATTTCAATGTGAAATAATTCAAAAACGGAGCACTTTTCGGGGAAAATTCATTTTACCTTTTTTAAAGTGTTTAAAAAAAGGTTTATTTTGTTTTTTAAAAAATCTTGTAACATTAAAAGTAAGTGAGTTACGCTCAAAATATTGTTGGTCCATTTTATTTTTTTGTAAAAAAATCGCGAAAATCACCCCCTAATTAGCATCACAAATAAATTTTATCATTACCACTTCACAAGTTACGTTATGTATGTATTATTTATATGATCTGTAAGTTTCATCGGTTCAAAGTGCTTATTTTTGAAAAAGCTATAGTTAAAATGGCTTTAACGAGTAACTAATCACGAGTTTAGGCAAATTTTGAACAGCCATAGCATAATCAATTTTAGTATAACAAGAAAACAAAAAAGGAAAAATATTCAGAAAAGCAAAAAG
Organism: Diabrotica virgifera virgifera; assembly: GCF_917563875.1. Lineage (NCBI taxonomy): Eukaryota > Metazoa > Arthropoda > Insecta > Coleoptera > Chrysomelidae > Diabrotica > Diabrotica virgifera. The sequence goes on along the minus strand of NC_065449.1, from coordinate 9,545,837 downwards.
TACATTTTATTACTCTTTAAGATTTTTGGTATTACTAATAATTTTTAAGTTAATTCCATGAACAATTCCATTTTTTTTTAATTAAAAAAAATGTTTTATTTTAAACCCAATTTTTTTCAAAACTGAGCACTTTGAACCAATGAAACTTATAGATAATATAAACAATACATAAGTAACTTGTGAAGCGGTTACGATTAATTTTATTTGAGAAGTTAATTAGGGGGTGATTTTCGCGATTTTTGTACCAAAAAATAAAAGGGACCAACAATATTTTGAGCATAACTCACTTATTTTTAATGTTGAGAAATTAAAAAAAAAACAAAAATAAACATTTTTTTAAACACTTTAAAAAAGTTGTAATGAATTTTCCCCGAAAAGTACTCTGTTTTTTGGTTATTTCACATTGAAATATTCGATTTGCAATTTGATGAAGAAGAACCTACTTTTCATTAGCTACAACTCTGCTTATACTGCGTCTGCAGACCTCACGCGTACACCATTTTTTTCAATTTTTTATAAGCTATATTTTTACTAGAATACTTTTTTCGCTAGAGTACTTACTTTTTGAGTTATCTGCGAAAAGCCGTCTATAAACATGTTTTTTTTTGTTAAAAATGAACATATTCACTTGCAAATAACTCAAAAAGTATTGACTTAGTGAAACAACTCTATAGAACAAAAGTTGCTTAGAATTAGTCATTTTATCCAATTCCGGGCCTATTTTGAACGTATATTTTTTCACTCACGAGAAAATATTTTTCACCCCGTATTTCCCAATTTTTGTAAAATGGAGGGGATGTAGAATTGTAAACTTTTTCTTATATAATAATAGACAATTTCTTCAACTACCTATTCCCAAATTTTCATCCTTCCTTTATTTTTTTGGAGGTTTTCGTAAAATTTTGTGTTCCCTGATCGGGCTATATTGCCTTGCCATAGTAAGGGCCTGGTCCCCTTCAAGTGTATTCTCCAAAGATCTAGATCTACTGCTGTCCTTTTTCTTTCATGAACGTATTTTTAGGAGGTTTTTGGTATCTATGATGTCTTAATTGTTGTGTCATTGTTAGTTATATTAATGCTTCTGCCTGTGAAACAATCCTCACGAAGTTGTGCAGGTATGGGGATATTTCTATTTCTTCTAATAGTTTTAATGATTTTCCCCAGATCTAAATGGCAGATCTAAATTTTCTGAACCCATACTGGTGGTCCGACAGGCCCCCGTTTTCATGCCTTGACTTTATGAGGGTTTCAAATAGTTTGCCTAGTGTATTTAGCAAGTATATTGTCCTGAAAGCACCTGATTCTTCTACTTATTTTCCAGGTTTAGGAATGAGGACAAGGTTTGCCACTTTTCATACCGTGTGGAATTTTCGTCTTCTAAGGAGATTATCCATGATGTTTTTCACTCATTCAGCCTTTTCCTCAATAATGGTCTTTAATACTTCCGGTGCAATTCTGTCAGGTCCAGGTGCCTTTCCTGCTTCCATTATCTCTTCTATTGTGAAGCAATGATTTGGTCCCTCTGTGAGTATTATTTGTAAGGTTTCCTCCGCCTTTGCGGGAACATTGCTTCTGCTAGTTGGTTCCTGCGGTTGTCCCCTATTTTAAAGGTGTTTCCTTTGACTTCTTTCGCTTGCAATCTTGTATGCATTCCTCCAGATGTTATGTTCAAGGCTTTCACATAGTTCTTTCCAGCACCTTTTCTTTTCGCTGTTGATTTCTTTGGTTAGTTCTTTCTTTAAGGCTTTTCGTCTTTCGCCTCCTCTTCTACTAGTTGTTCTTTTCTGTTGCTGGTGACTTTTCTTCTTATTTCGTTATAATTTCTTCTTATAACTTTTTTCATTCAGTATGGACGGGTGCTCATTCTTCTTCCCTTGTTTCAGTCCTTGCCTTATCATAAACGCATCAGTCATCTGGCCTTGAATACATGTTCATATGCTTCTGTTTTTATCAATTTCATTTGCACTAATAGTCTTATAACTGTAAAGTAATTTTGCTGATATATATATCGTGTTTTTGTCATACTTTAGTTAGTTTTATCATTTTTTGTCAATTTTATTCATTTTGTCATTCCCATAAAAATGTTAAATCCCATATAAAATAATATCTAAATTAGTCACAAAATAATGATGATACGAGTACCAAATGACAAAGAAAAATTCTCTAAAATTAAAAATATTTTTGCAAAATTACTATTATTTCCGACTCTTAAACTTTTTATTTATAGATATCTCTCTCTCTTGTCGTTTCCCCATTACTGAGGATCGTGATTTCTTCCAATATTCCTAACAATGTTTCTCCATTGGTCTCTATCTTCAGCCGCTCTAAGAGCTTCGCAGAATGAGTTTCCAGCTGAATGCTTTATTTGGTCAGACCATCTAGTTGGTGATCGCCTCTTGATCTTCTCCCCGGAACGTTTCCAGAAACAATTAATCTCTCCAAACTGTCGTCACCTCTGCGAACTACGTGACCACAAAGAATTGCAGAATTCGTTGCAGACATATTGTAGACAGCCTTTTTTTAATATTGAGTTGGTTTAGAATGGAAACGTTTGTCCTATGAGCTGTCCAAGGTATGCGCAGCATTCTTCTCCAGCACCACATCTCAAAGGCATCAATTTTTTGGCGCTCGCATGTGCGAAGAGTCCAAGTCTCTGCTCCGTATAGAAATATTGAGAATACAAGGGCATTCACCAGTCTCATCTTGATATTTTGAGAGATAGATCTGTGTTTCCAAACTTTAGTTAGGCGACTCATCGCATTTTTTGCCATACCAATACGTCTCCGAACTTCTGCTTCACAGTTACCATCGGTAGTTATACTAGACCCGAGATAGACAAAGGTGTTTACTATCTGGTGTTCCTGTAACATGTTAGTCAGTTGAATAGTATCGAATCTGTCGACCACCATTATTTTTGTTTTAGCTTTATTGATTTTCAGACCAACTTTATTGCTTTCGTACTCAACTCTTCGCAGAAGATCAACCATTTCTTGCTCATTTGCTGCTATAAGTGTAATGTCATCAGCAAATCTTAAATTTATAGATATATTGAACTAAAAATCTTGCTTAATATGTACTTGAATTCTTCCAAAGTTTCAAGAATAACTTCAACATCATCATTGCATCTACATACAATCCTGGCGGAGTGATTATCGTCCTGTTTGGCTCTTCCAACATTGGCTCGTCCGCATTAACATTTTGACTTCAAAATTGGTTGTGTGACGTGACGTCTTCTACAATATTTCTCCATTTGTTCTTGTTTTTTGCTTATGGTTATCCATTCTCTAGCTACCATCTTCTTAAAGTCCGCAATTATCTGGTTCTCCCATCTGGATTTGGGTCGCTCTCGTGGTCTGTCTAATACTGATCTCCAATTGGTGATTTTCTTGATAACTGCTTCTGGATTTCTCCTTTCTATATGTCCCATACATCTGAGCCTCTGTGCCTTGATAAATCTGACTATGTCTTCTCCTTTCAAAAGTTCTCTAACTTTCTTCTTCTTGCAGTACCGTCTCCTATCGGAGGTTGGCTACCATCACAGCAATCTTAACTTTGTTGGCTGCAGCTCTGAACAACTGTATTGAACTGCACCCATACCACTCCCTTAAATGTCGCAACCAGGAAATCCTCCTACGTCCCACATTTCTCTTTCCCGAGGTTTTTCCGTGGATTATGAGTCTTAGCAGAGAGTACTTTTCTCCTCTCATTATGTGGCCTAGATATTACAGTTTTTTGTTTGTATGGTTTTTATGACTTCGCATTCCTTCCCCATCTTCAGCAAAACATCTTTATTTGTTACTCTTTCTGTCCATGGTATTTTCCACATTCTCCTGTAACACCACATCTCGAATGCCTCAATGTTTTTGATGTTTATCTTTTTCAGTGTCCAAGCTTCCATGCCGTACAGCAGAACGGAGAGCCATAGCACCTTAACATTCTTGTTCTTAAGTTTATATTTATGTCCCGGCTGCATAGGAACTTTGTCATTTTGACAAACGATTGTCTTGCTATCTCTAACTTTGTAGTTGATCAATTTTCTAAATTCATTTCCAGCTGAGAATAACTTACTTTATAGAACAATTAAATTATATCTTCTAAAAAAATCTTAAACCCCTAGATTATTCTCCCATATTCTGCTCAAAAACAAATCTAATGGTACTGAAAGTACCTCAACATCTTCATTAACATTCATATTAGCGAAATCCTTAAAAAAGTTAATACAACACAGCAGTTAGGCATATCTATTTTACACAAGCTGCGCAACACCATAAGACTGTCACCTGTTAAAAAATCATACCTCATACTCCTTAGTCTTCACTTTACACCAATACAAGAGACGATCCTTGATGGTAGCCGCTGAAAGGCTGAGTGCAGGATCGGTAAATTTAAAGAGAGGGCCGTTTCCAGGAGTCTTTGGGGTACCGGGGGTACTGCAGACCAAGCGAAGGGAATTAATAGAGTGTAGAATGTCAAGCAACAAGCGTATTAAGTGAAAAAATGAAAAAATAGGTGTGGTGTATAGAGTTACGTAGAGGGTGAAGAAAGGATGTATTTTTGAACTATATACTTTATACTATAATATTTTGATTATGTCTTGGACTGCAAAACAGCCTGAACTCTATTGAAGTCCAAGACAGATGTAATAATTGCCATTTCGAGTAGGGGACAGATACTGCTCCCGGATAGTTATATCCATTTTCATCGATTGTATGTCGTTTAATTCTTTTAAGTATGCAGTCTTCAATTTAAACCCATCCACTGAAGATGGACTGATAAGTCCGAAAACGTTCGATCCGAACAACTATTGTAAGTAATCCATTTGGAAATCTATCCGGCTAACTATCAAGTAGCCAAACGAAATTCCAATAATTGATTAAAATTAATATCGAAAGAAACAAATATTTATTCGTTCGTGTCTTATATAAAATAAAAAATTGCCGAATCCATAAAATAATTTAATAAAAATGTAGGTACTTTTTAAAAGCTTAATCAAAATAACTGTGCCGTTTCATATTTAACTTCAAATATCTCGAAAACTAATGACTTCATCGTTACCAATTAAGAGTAGATACCTATATTATTTACGTAGAAAGTATTGGAGAACCTAGAAATGGCACTAATAGTAATTCCTCCAGTGGCGTAGAATTTGAGAAGGGACAACAATTCACTATCCCCTGTCATACGCTTCTGGTAGTAGCTAGAAACGTTTGTTTATCATAGTTTAGTAGGGTGTATAAATAGTAGTCGCACTTTCTGCCAAGTATGAAAAGATACGTCGAATACTTTTAAAATGCTGAGCAAAAATAGTTTTTAAATTTTTAGATAAAACACCCTGTAACGCAGTAAGGAACCACATTTTATTTAAGTGTTTTAGGTTAAATCTTCGTATTTTGTGCTAAGGTTTCTCCAGTTACTATATGGACTTATGGACAATTATTAATGAAACACCCTGTATACATTCTAAAGACATGACAACACTGTATATACAAATTTTTGTTCTGTCGAGCTTCATTTGCGGCTATCTTCACCCGAACGTATTATGCGTTTATATTTGTTTACTGTGGTGTCTGTTTTTTCACCTGAAAACTCGTAGAACTTTTTTTAATGGCATAGATATTTATAATTTAAGCCAGTCTCATTCAGATTATAAAATATTGTAGTGATAGTGCGTGTTGAGTAAATGTTTTGTTACTTCATTGTCTTTACAAATAGACGCTTATTGCTAACGTCTGCGGTCCCTCAGGTGAGTACAGATACCACAAGGATAAAGATTATTTTTATTTATCACAACCATTTTCAATTTATAATGACAATAATTGTCAGCTATTATTGTACCAAATATCTAAAATTACGCTCTAAAGCAAAATTTTTTAAATACGTTTGTACTCTATTTGAATGTTTTATGTTTTTTTAATGTTTAATTTAATTTGTTATGAATAATTTAACGTTATATTTTATTATAGGGTGTCCCAAAAGTAGCGGAATGGTCGAATATTTCGCGAAGTGAACATCGGATCGAAAAACTGAAAAATAACTGTTCAGTATTTTTCAAAAATCTATCGAATGATACCAAACACGATCCCCCAATCCACCCCCTGGACGTGAGGTGGGGGTAACTTTAAAATCTTAAATAGGAACCCACATTTTTTATTGCATATTTGGATCCGTTCGTAAAAATAAGCAGCATTTAATCGAGACATTTTTTTGAATTGTCAATAAGATGGCTCTATTCTATAATCGGAAAAAACGATTTATTGTGATACCCTGGGTAAATTATACAAACGGTCTAATATCTCGAGAAATACACTTTCCAATGAACAACCAAAAAACAGATGTTTAATATTTTTCAAAAACGTATCGAATGACACCAAACACGACCCCCCCACTCCACACCCTGGAGGTGAGGTGAGGGGTAACTCTAAAATCTTAAATAGGAACTCCCGTTTTTTATTGCAGTTTTGGATTCCTCATAAAAGAATAAGATTCAAAACAGTTTTTTAGAATTGTTTGATAGATGGCGCTAATAAATCGCATTTTCCGATTATAGCGCCCTCTATCAACAATTCTAAAAAATATTTCGAATAAATGTTACTTATTTTTTCATGAGGAATCCAAATCTGCAACAAAAAACGAGGTTTGTTTCCTATTTAAGATTTTAAAGTTACTCCCACCCCACCTAAAGGGTGTGGAGTGGGGGGTCCTGTTTGGTGTCATTCGATAGATTTTTGAAAAATACTAAACACGTGTTTTTGGTTTTTCATTTGGAAGTGTATTTATCGAGATATTAGACCGTTTCTTTAATTTGCCTATGGTATCACGATAAATCGTTTTTACCGATTATAGTGTCATCTATCCACAATTCGAAAAAAATGTCTCGAATAAAAGTTGCTTATTTTTATGCAAGGAATCCAAATCTGCTATTAAGAACGGGGGTATATCTAAGGTTTTAAAGTTACCCCCCCCTACCTCCAGGGGTGGAGTGGAGGGTAGTGTTTAGGGTCATTTGATAGATTTTTGAAAAATATTGAAAGTATTTTTTAGTTTTTCAATCCGATGTTTATTTCGCGAAATATTCGAATGTTCCGCTACTTTTTGGCAACCTGTATATTTATAACACTGCAAGTAGCACCCAAAAGGTTCATTCTACCTTTTCCTTCTCTTAATTGAAACTATATATTTCAAAACTACATCTTTTCTTTACCTTCATTAAATTGAAACTATATATTTCAAAACTACATCTTTTCTTTACCTTCATTAAAAAACGTAAGTAATGCATCTGTTTTTTTAGAGGAGTTAAACACAGGTTTTAAAGGGAAGACATTTTAAGGTGATACAGTAGCGATCAACAGGTAGCCAAAACGCGTTCCAAGATTGCGGCTGTAATTTTGAGTATTTTTTCGAGATATTTGGCACACGTATTCGTAATATAATAAAGAATGGCGGTACAGAGCCCAATTTGAAAAATATATTAATATGTGGAAATTACTCTATAATTAAATACAATATTAAAAAAACGAGCCTGTACCACCATTAAGAAGAACAAAAAAATATACTTTCTTCAAATAAACTTTTTTATCCGATCCCTGGATTTTGTGTCATTTTGGAACTACTAATGAAATAAAAAATTTTAGTAGTTCCAAAATGACACAAAATCTAGGCATCGGATAAAAAAGTTTATTTGAAGAAAGTGTATTTTTTTGTTCTTCTTAATGGCGGTACAGGCTCGTTTTTTTTAATATTGTATTTAATTACAGAGTAATTTCCACATATTAATATATTTTTCAAATTGGGCTCTGTACCGCCATTCTTTGTTATATTACGAATACGTGTGCCAAATATCTCGAAAAAATATTCAAAATTACAGCCGCAATCTTGGAACGCGTTTTCGCTACCTGTTGATCGCTACTGTTTCCTCTTAAGAGAGTTTTAGGAGTAAGAGTGCATTTAAAATTAATTTATAGTGATTCTAGTGTACCTACATTATGTTGTACCTATAATTTATTTACAATTTTTTTTAAAGGTGTTTATGTGGCTACTCTAATAAATTCTTGATGTCACATGAAGAATTGACATTAAATTGTTTTGTTTAAAATAAAGTAACTGGTAAAAGAACTATGTTAATTAAAATACTACAGTCAGACCAACCGAACAGACAACAATGTACTAAAACACTAAAGAAATAAAATATGTTCTTCATGAACTGAATGTTGGTCAGTTCTTGCTCTGGACACAGTATAATGCTAAAGAATCACTTAGCTCGTTCTCGAATTTTGACGGTTCCAATTTTGCAATCCACTCCGGAGACAAAATTTTTGAATGCGCGACGATAACGACCAATCACAGCAAACGTAGGATGCCGTTAACTGTCATTCATCTGCGCGAAAGACTAAATTTTTTTATGAATTTGGTAACATTGTCACCAAAATGGAACATAAAGAACAAAGGATTTTCCGAGGAGTGACCCTACTGATTCTTTAGCATTATACTGTGATAATGCTAAAGAATCAGTAGGGTCCCTCCTCGAAAATCCCTTGTTTTCTATGTACCATTTTGGTGAGGGCGCATCAAAAATTTTTGTCCTTCGCGCAGATGAATGACAGCTAACGGAATCCTACGTTTGCCGTGATTGGTTATTAGCGTCGCGCATTCAAAATCTTGTCTGTGAATTAACTGATCCTTTAGCATTAAACTGTGATCTGGATCTTGTTATCTTTTCTTAGGAGTCTCTGAGTGTATCAATTGCTTCATCGTTTCTTTAGTTACTCAGTAAGGCAAAATGCGGGCATTTTTCGCTCCAGAGGCAGCGACTGTCACGGTAGTCTTGAGTCTTGAGCTAAGGACACGGAGTGACGTTTCGTTGCGTTGTCTCGTTCATCGGTTTTGTGGTTGCCATAAAGGCTTGCCTTTTGGATACTCTGCCAGCGTTCGTGTGCTTCGTTTTGAACGTCAACTTACCTCTAGCCTGATTCAATACGATGACGATATCAGGCTGAGTGTTTGTCCGGGGTGGTAAATCGACCAAACAATAACGCAGGTGTCCTAAAGCAAGTTCAGAGAGGACAGAAACCTAGCGTAGAGTTTTGCGGGGCAAAAGCTGACTTGAACCTGATGTTCAGTATGCTTAAGGAATGCGAAAGCACGGTCAATCATCCTTTTGGCTTAAACAGTTTTCAGCAGTAGTTGTCAAAAAAGTTACTAATGGAATAAAAATTCGTTTGATCTTTACCTTGATAAATTGGTGTGTTGTGGAATGCATATTTTAGATTCCACACGTCTATTCATTTATCGCCCTTTTTCCTTGCAAATTAGTAGAAGGATGGGGTACAGGTGAAGATTAGAATTTGTTTCCGAGTTAAGAAGTCTTAAAACTTTTAGGTTTCTCGTTGCTTTTAACACTAGAATTATTTTGAACGACCTCCGTATATAAAGTCATAATCGTTCAACCATTACTTTCGAAGTAAATGGCCTGACTAGACAAAAAGATACTTGAAACATCAAAGTGATAAATGGATTTTGAAATAACCTTGCACTTGAATGCTCGCTAAACGCTAAATTTAAAAAGTTCAACGCATATAATTCTCAGCCATAAACGTGTAGGCTAGAATGATATACGCGCATTATGGCTATTTTTAGTATAATAGTAGTTTTTTGATTAATAAAATTGAAATGTAGTTTTTTTGTCGACGTCGAGTTTAAATAAAAGACTGCTAGGGCAGTCAATGAGGGTATTTGGCTCCGAATTCCATCCTACTACATCGATTTACTTGATATTTTCACAGTAAGTAGGGAATAGCTCAAGATCTACCCTATATACTATGGCGCTTTTATCTCGGGGGCGGTTCCCACCCCTTCAAGTGGGTGGAAAATTTTTTAGTCAAATAACCCAGAAGTGACTAGAGAACCTAATTCTAAGTAAAAACTATTCTATAATTTTTTTTTGAAAACTCGATACTTGATCGTGGTTGAAAATCGGCCATTTTCATTGAAAAATGACCGGACGGTTTTTTGCGAATACCTGAAAAACTATGCATCTAACTAAAAAACATATAAAACATTTTTGTAGCTTATAAAAAAAGAACAAAGAGATTCGTTCCTTCATAAATCTTCAAGTTATAATATAAAAAGAGATATAGTAGGCAAAAAAAGTTCTATGGGCAATTTCTCAATTTCTATTGGCTATTTGGGGACGAGATTGGTCATCATTTTTGTGTTCCCGTAGTTTATCTTTAAACCAACTCACTCTGTTACTTGCTGTAGATATTGTAGCATAACTCTATACTAAATTTACAATAAAGATGCACTAGTTGTAAACAAACCAAGACACGTTAAATGCTACTAGGAGCACTCCTGAATCATAATTTACAATGTATAAACTTTGGAAATCATTATTTGGGATTTACAATGTATGTATGTACATTGTAAATTATGATTTGGGAGTGCTCCTAGTAGCATTTAACGTGTCTTGGTTTGTTTACTTCTACTGCATCTTGTTTCTAAATTTAGTATAGTTTCTCCAAAGTCGTCTGTTATGAGACTAATGTCTTCTGTCTTCGGCATATCAGAGATTATTTAATATCTTTCCATCGATACTAATACCGTTTGAGTCCCATTCTAATCGTTTAACTGCGTACCCCAGGACTGTTATAAATAGTTTTGGCGATAAATTATCTCCCTGCCGCACTTCTCCGCCAATTTTTATCTTCTCAGTCATGCAATACGTATGGTACGCTTCAATTACAATTATCTCAGAAAGTGCTTGTAAGACATATACATTTTGATCTGTAAAGGTTTTTTAATACATCCGATTTTACGGTAGTATTTACATTGCTGTCAGATTTCTCGTTTTTCTGGATATATAATGAAATTTGTTGTTTCGAGTACCTAATCGCTCTGTATATTTTGTTCTTTTTGAAATCCTTAACAAATACTGAATATTTTTCTTGTAATATTCCCTAGAGCTAATTAACATTAAATCCGCCAAAGTTAGTATATTAAGATGGCTATGATTGGATTATTCGTTTATATATAAGCAATTTTGCTTGTTTATTGGCCGATTGTGAGTAAGTCTAATATTGATTTCTTTAACCTTGTTGATTTTATTTCATTTCAAATTTCAAAACTTATTTCATCAATCTATTACAATTTTCGGGATAAGAATAGGATCAGGATAGTATAAAACTGTTAAACACACTTCTTAAATATTAATTTGAATTGCAAACTTACCCTGGTGGAGTAGTGGTACTGTTTTGTTTGTCCAATTGTTGAAATTTAGCGAATGGCGATAGAGGCTTTTTGGTTACCTGTTGTTGGGTACTAATTTTCGTAACTAAACAGAAAAACAAATTTTTAAATAAGATATTTTATGATTTAAGGAAAATTCATCCATAAACAAAATGGTTTATGGATGTAAAACGTTAATAGTTTATTATAGGCATATTTTAAATTACTCATATTTTTTGCCAAAACTCAAAATCGTCGGTCGCTTCAAGCTCTGTTTCTGAGGTAACGGTTTATTCTACAAAAAAAGTGCCAATTTTCCGTACCCGCCCACCCCACCTTACGAGAGGTGTTTTTAGGGGAGTGCATATAGATTTTTCACTTCGGAACAAATCAAACAAGGTAGAACTTTTTGTAATTTCACTAAGAAATGTTTCATAAACAACATATCAAAAAGTTCCACTCGAGAAGTGGGTGCTTTATTTTTTATAAAACAAATGAACTACGAAATTAGATGTTTTTTTTTAAATAACTCCGAAAATATAAATTTTAGAAAAAAACTGACTTGACCATTGGAAAATTTAGAAAAGATTACAAAAAAACCTTATATAACCTTATATAAAGAATTTTCTAACATTAAATCTGTATCTTCTATAATTTTTTATTTATAACGCTAAAGTCACCCTTCTCACAAACATTGGCGCACTGTAAACTAACGTACGGCGAAGTGCAAGGTTGAGTTATTTTAATATAATTCTTTAACTAATTGATCAAATAAAATTTTACAAATTGAACATGAAAGAAGAATAATTAAGCTATCTTATGGTTATAATAGAAAGAAATAAAATGTATGGGCATAAGTACGGTGTGGGCGGAAAGTGAACCTTACATGAATTTCGTTTAAAAATGATTTAAACAATAACTAATACAATTTTTCTTATAAAACTCTCAATTTTGCACAACTTACCTTTCAAGCATCTTACTAAATGATGTTTCATTCAAAAAAAAAATCTCAAAAATTTAATTCAAATGATATGACGTCTCAAAAATTGTAATTTTTGAAATCTTCGTAGTTTTATAGAATCACCACCAATTTAAGACGGTATTACTCAAGTTTGAACAGATCTATTACAGTTTTATAAGTGCTTTTTTAAAGCTTAGGGTGTAATCTTTAAAATGCACTAAATTATTTCACTTTAGAAATGAAATAAACTATTTCTTTTCAAGAAAATTAAGAAAGATAACAAAAATGTAATACAAAAACCAAAAATTACCAGCTAAAAAATGGTTATAAAAGTGATCAAAACTTTTTTCTGTAAAACTTACCTAAAATACATTTAATAATAAGCTTCAGCAATAATAAATGTTCAGCAAAAAAATTTTTTTAGCTCTTATACAGATGTCTGCGTAACTGGGAACCTATTGATAACTTTTTTATTATCAGTTTTACGAAAAAAACTTATTCTTTATAAAATACTCTGCATCGTATATAATCTAAGATGCAATCATCAAATATCAAATTTAATTAATGTTATACGAGGTATGTCAAAAAATATGAATTTCACTCAAGAGTAAAGTACCTTTATATTTCACAATATCGAAAACTGTTATGAAGAAAAGTTGTTTGGAATTAAAAAATTTGTTTTAGTGTTCAATTACACCCTTCTAATTAAAATATTGTGAATAATAAAGGCACTTAACTCTTAAGAAAAATTAGATTTTAGATCAGGGAGAGTATTTTATGAAGAATAACTTTTTTTCGTAAAAGTTATAATAAAATAGTTATCATAATTGTAATAAAATGATGATGAGTATCCGTAATTTGAGAAAAAATTGAAATTTTTTTCGATTAGAATGATGTAATTGTATATTTAGACATAGTTTTTAATTTCAAACAACTTTTCATAATATAATTTTTTGATATTCTGGAATATAAAGGTACTTTACTCTTTAACGAAATTAATATTTTTGACATTACTCGTTTAAAATTGATAAAATTTGATATCTGATGGTTGACTTTTAGATTTTTGACTATCCAGAGCATTTTATTAAGAATAAATTTTTTTCGTAAAATTGATAATAAAAAAGTTTTCCATGTGGTTCCTAGCTACGCAGACACACTGTATAAGAGCTTCTGTATAAGAATTTTCAAACTGCAATACCATATTCGGATTCAGCATAATCAAAAACAAAATAGAAACATATTTGATCAAAGTAAAATAATGAATTTATCGATATTTTTAAAATTATTTATACAAAACAATTGTTATTGTTTAAACAATTAATAAACAATTAGCGGCCAAATCTGCGAGTAGAACTTTTTACTTTAACATGTATATAAACTAACATAAAAAGTTTTAGAAAAATATAAGCTTGTTTGAATTTTTCCGAAACAATGCATGTTTTCGTTCTAATTGCACTCCCCTATTTAGGGAAACATACAGGGGTAGGAATGGCAAACTTTTTGCATCTTTTTGGAGTCCCAAAATTTACATTCTTAAGAAAATTCAGCTTATTCGTCCCGTTTTTAGAGTCCAAATCTCTGACGACTGGACTAAAATACGAATCTAGATACCGTGTGTTTACTTTTAAATTAGATATAGGATATAGGAGTACACCCAATACATGGCAACACTGCTTCCCCGCTTCCCATACTTGAGTCGCGCGGATTTATCAGAGACATGTAAAAGGATAGACTTGGCTAGGGATATGCCACTCAATGCATCAAGGTGTAACGTCGACATAGGATTGAGTAGTCTAGCCATCTTTGTCAGTCACATGCGCCGGATCGCTTGGGTTAAAAGAGATAGATAGACCACCGATCGACTGTTTCCATGCTGTTTTCGCGTTACGCTTTTTTGGTGAGTATGCCGAGTCTAGGCTTAATATGCCAATGAGATTTATTCAGTCCTTCGTCGATTTTACAGTGGCAATGCAACTCATTCTCATAAGCGATGTTGCCGATTTTAGGGCTTCCTTCAGTCGCGTAGCTCTAATCTAAAACTAAACGTATTGTGTGTAAAATATTACCTTTGGTTGTAGTAGTAGTTGTCGGTGTCTCACTCGACGATTTTTCAACAGTCACGCTTTCTGAAAATAACAATAAAATAATTAAGACTCCTATTATACTAACAACTTTTGGTTATTCAAAAATGAGGAAAAATGTAAAGTTAGTCGACTAAATAATTAAAAAATGCAATAAAAACAACGTAAAATAAATCAGTTAAAAAAACGAATGTTAGTAAGAATAACATTAGTAAAAAAAGAACAAAATTAGGTTAGGTATATTAATGTTGAGATAAAGAATCTTATCTATACTATAATCACAATAAAGATGCACTGGGAATAAACAAACCAAGACACGTTAAATGTTATGAGGAGCACTCCCAAATCATGATTTACAAAGTTTATACATTGTAAATCATGAATTGGCAGTGCTCCTCGTAACATTTAACGTGTCTTGGTTTGTTTATTGTGATTAAAGTATAGAGCAGTGTTTTTCAATCTTTTTGATTTTGCGACCCCTTTACAGGTAGAAATATTCTGGCGACCCCCTGGTGTCATAGCAAGCCAAAGAAATAATTTAATTAAAAACTACATACGTTAGGTAATGATTTTTTCCTATTTTGGTACATTTATCTTTTATTCACGCGGGCCAAAAATTAAAGAACAGCCAACATTTTGCTATGCAGTTTGACGAATCTACAGGTGTTTCCGACTGTGCACAGTTTGCAGTATTTGTGCGCTTTGAAGCAGATGACAATATAATGGAAGAAATCATATTTTGCAAAGCACTTCCTGCAAACACTACTGGCCAGTATTTGTACGATATGTTTTTAGGAAGCGCTTGTAGCTACAATATTGATTGGGAAAAATATATCGCTATTGCTAGAGATGACGTTAAAGCTATGAATGGCAAAAATAGCGGGCTCATTACAAAATAAAATCAATAATGCCAAACATATCCTAGATACACTGTTTTCTTCATCGACAGACTCTAAGGTAGTACCTTCTGATATAAATAACGTGCTCAAGGAGCTAATAAAAATTGTAAATTCTATCAACGGTAAAGCTTTGCAAACCCGGCTATTCATAATCGTTTGTGAAGATATGGACTCGCCTTATCAAAATCTCCTTTATCACACAGAGGTCAGTTGGCTATCCAAAAGAAAGGTATTGATAAGAGTTCTAGAACTGAGAGCTGAAATTGTTAATGTTCTTACAAGATGCAAAATCTGAATGTGTTTACGGTTTTTCTGACCCTATTGGCTGTTGAAACTAGCATTTTGGCAGATCTTTTTAGTCACTTAACAATTTGAACAAGAACCTTCAAGGAGGAGAAGAGAATATTTTAACAGCTAAAGATAAAGTAAAAGCATTTCACGCAAAAGTTCGTTTGTGGTCAACCTCTCTGCAAAACAAAATATTTGAGTCTTTTCCATGTGTTCAGAAGATTGTTGAAGATAATGCAACACACCAAAGTTTGCAGTATCGGCTCACATTCCTTGCATTATACAGAGCTTCCATAATTTACAAGAGCAACTTTTGACATACTTTCCAGAGTTGCACTCTGAAACTGACAATAGGCGTAGATGGATTCTAAAATCTTTGTTGGAAATATCAGTAGATCTGACTGATGTCAACAAAAAAATGAAAGAATGTCTTCAAGATTTAGCAATTCGCAAAGTGTCGACGTAAGGGAAGCTCTTAAATTATTAGTGCAATGCGCAACTTCAGACTTGTGTAAACTGACATTTTCTTCAATGGTTAGACATTAAAACTAAAATGAGAAATATACTGCAATTAGAAAATGATTTGATTAGCGACCTTCCAAAAATAGTGCCACAATTTGATAAACTTTTAGAAAACAACCAAGCACATCCTTCCCATTAAAATTGTGTTTTAGGAACCTCAACTTTTTCTTTCAGTCGGCGACCCCCCGAGTACGTCTTCGCGACCCCCCTGGGGTCGCACACTGGTATAGAGGATTAGATGTTTTATAGAAATGTAGTATTATAAGATTTTTGGCTACGAATTTTCTAAGTCTCGGTTTGTACATAAAGGAGTAGAAATATGGGATACCGACACTAACATTAGTCTCTGTAATAACCTTCAGAAATACTCATATAATATTTCAAGCAAAAAAGCAGTTGACATTGCTATTTAAAACAATAAAGAACAAAGCCATTAACCAATAGTAAACTATTTTCATCTTTCTTTTTGTTTTGTCATGTTATCTTTCAAGGAAAATCATTTGCGCTTTCCCGGAAATTTTCAAAAAATTACGATCCCCTTATTTGGCCCGCAAATATACACAAACCATCTGTCCAAACATACAAAATAGTAGATTTAAAAATAGCGAGTTTTTGTATCGTTTTTGTGCTGGCAAATTGTGAACTTGAAAATTTTAAGCTCATTTCGCTATTTTTAGTAACGCAAAAATTTAGTTTTAAAATAAACTGACCTTAAGAAACCCCAAAAATCGTTATGCGTTGTAAATCATGTGAAAGTGCGATGCTGTATATACAGAACAGTTCAGTAAATGGTAGAAATCTTAGATTTTCAGTAATGAGAAAATTATCTGATAGTTTTTCCATTTCTATTCCAATATCCTCACTTTTGTATCTATCTGGTGGTTTGATAAGTAACCTCCTTTGCCGATTGGGGCCAAAACAGTCATTTTTTCGTTACTTATACTGGACGGCAGAGTAAGTAGGTGGAGAGTTAAAAAGAACGGACTTCCACAGGGAAGTGTTGTAGCACCAATGCTCTTCAATATATAAATATATACCATCGACCAACCTACGCCCACTGAAACCAAGCACAAGGAAATAATTTTGAAGAAGTGGAGGATATACTCCAAAATGCCTTAAAAACAATCACAGCGTACTACCTGCAGAATTCCCCCAGACCCAATTCCTCCAGAACCCAAGTCTGCGCCTCCACCTTCGCGCAAAGGACGCCAAGCGAAAACTCCAAATTACGTGGAATGGTAATAGGTACCTATATCAGAACATACAGATCAACCTATATATCTTAGAGTAATTCTGGACCGGTCCTTCACCTACAGACAACATTGCATAAAAACGAGAGGGAAAGTAACAACTAGGAACAGCATACTCAGAAAGCTAACGGGAAGTAAATGGGGTGCATATCCTGGCGTCTTAAGAACAACGGCACAGGCATTGTGTTTCTCATCTGCTGAATATGCGTGCCCCGTTTGGGGCAGATCTGCCCACACCAAACAAGTCGATACTGCGCTAAATGAGACAGTACTGCGGACGATATAGTACTTCTAGCTTCTAGTCAAGAAGATCTGCAAACACTACTTGATAGTGTTGTTGAGAGTTGTAGGGAGGCAGGTCTAGATCTGAACATACGGAAAACCAAAATACAGCAATTAAATTGTAACGCAGAAAATCACGGCGAAATTAGATCTACGATAGAGCAGGCTAGAGCCGCTTTTAGAAGTATGTCCAAGGTGTTATGTAACAGAGACCTAAAATTGGCATTGAGGATCCGCCTACTTCGCTGCTACTTGTTCTCGGTCTTACTTTACGGTGTCGAGTCCTGGCTGGGTTGCGGGACATGCCAGGACTGTGAATAAAATCGATCTAAATCGTCTTGAGGCTTTCGAAATGTGGTGCTATAGAAGAATTTTAAAAGTTTCCTCGGTGGAGAAGATTCTAAACTCCACAATACTAGAACGTCTCAGCAAGACTACTGAGATCATAAAAAGAATCAAGCAGAGAAAGCTGGAGTATTTCGGACATGTAATGAGAGGTTCCAAATATGGGTTGCTACAAAATATCATGCAAGGAAAAATAGCAGGCAAACGCAGTCCAGGACGAAGAAGAACCTCATGGTTGAAGAACTTGCGAGATTGGTATGGTATTGATACAAGCATGCTATTTAGGGTGGCAGTGAATAAAATTAAAATAGCTATGATGGTAACCAACGTTCTGAAAGAACATGGTACATGAAGAAGAAAGTAAATGGGACATGCAGGATAGTAACGGGGTGCATGAAATCAACGCCAATCTCAAATCTATATAAAGCAGCGGGTTTTGCAGAACCCTCAAAATAATTAGTGAAGGCCACAATAGGAATTAGTAAAGAGCGTACTAGTCATTTTGGACGAAGTTTTGAATGTGAAAAACATAATCCAGCTGATGGGTGCCGTGTTTGCTAACCATTGACCAAAAAGATGATCGTGTGACCACTTCTTAGCAATGTTTGGACCTTATCAAACGCAATCCGTCGGACTTTTGGCGTAGATTGATAACCGTTGATGAAACTTTGATCCACTACTACACAACAAAGAATAGAATGAACGCTCGGCAGTGGACTGAACCCGGCAAAAGTGCTCTGAAGAGACAAATAGTTGAACAATGGGTCGGAAAGGTCATG
Source organism: Diabrotica virgifera virgifera (assembly GCF_917563875.1). NCBI lineage: Eukaryota > Metazoa > Arthropoda > Insecta > Coleoptera > Chrysomelidae > Diabrotica > Diabrotica virgifera. Next base: position 9,527,210 of record NC_065449.1, on the reverse strand, counting down.
CCCACTGTATTTTGGGATTGCAAAGGCATAATTTTAATTGACTATCTTGAAAAAGGTGAAACTATCAATAGACAATAGCCAATTTTATTGTACATTATTGGACAAACTGAAGCAGGAACAGTATAAAATAGCCTCATGTACAGAAGAAAAAAGGGTCGTTTCTCCAAGACAATGCACCGACTCACAAGAGCATTTGACTTTGCTTTGATTTGCTTTCTCATACGGCTAAGTCTCCTGATTTGGAGATTTAGCCAGACACAAAAGGGTTTAGCAACGTTTGAATAAAAGTTATGAAGTAGTGAACATGGTTAAAAGGCGTAAATTGGAATACTTTGGTCATATAATGTGTCACCTTGAAAAATATGACATAATTCACCCTGGCATGCAAGGTAAAATAATGGGAAAAAGAAGTGTGGGCCGCCGTATAACTTCTTGGCTTAAAAACCTACGCCAATGGTTTGGGAAATCTAGCACTGAACTATTTCGTGCGGCTGTAAATAAGGCAGTGATTGCTAATATGCTGGGTAACATGAGAGCCAACGATCTACAAGAGGTCTCGGCACCTTAAGAAGAAGAAGGGGTTATTACGTGTTCCCAAATCTGAAGAGATGGCTCGTAAATAAAAATTCATCACGAATGAAGAGATAAATTGACGAAACAAATACATACCTATCTTGCAGAGCTTCGAGAATCGTTTATTCGGATGACATAAAGAAGTTGGAAAATCGTTGGAATCGTTGTACTTGGCTAAAAAGGGACTATATGAATAAAATAGAAGAATTTTTAGAAAAAGGATGAGACACGTGGAAGGAAGCAAATGTGGGAGAGGTCTAGCCAGGAAAAGGAGCAACAATTTAACATGATAAATCAGTCTAATAATAATTAATAAATAGCTAATTAATAAATCATAAGGAAATATTCATTCAATAACTTTTTGTGTTTAAAAGAAGCAGATACACGTCATACATGTGTATTTAAATTAAAATAAAAATAAAAAGCGTATGTATGAGTAGTTGTAAGATATCTAAAAATCAATATATAATATCAAAAAAATAATCGTTTCAAATAATCTGTAAATTGTTATGATAAAGTCGTTACAATAATAACATAATATTTATTTAAGAATATTTTCTACGTTTCAAAATGTTCAAAGATGCTTATTGAAGAAAAAGTTCGTTTTATAATATTAATTGATGTTTAATTTAGAAAAGAAATATACAACACAAAGTAAAAATAAGAGAAAATCCAAAAAAATTATCGAAGAAAAGAAAATTCTTTATATGAAAAGTGTGAACATCCAGTCATCAGAAGACATACCGAATTACAAAGAGAAAAACAGAGACGTAAAACAAAGCAAGCACAAACAAACAATGCACAAGTTGAACAATACACAGGGGAACAAGGAAATGTGAATGCTGGAACATTTTGAAATCTTGGAAAAATACCAATGAAAAGATCCAAATACAATATGTATCAGAAGAGTGGGAAAATACAGTAAAGAACTACCACAAAAAACTGCCCAGATTTCATAGAGGACAGGATATGAATACAATGAAATCAAAATGAAAAACGGTTTGAGCTACCATTAAGAGAAGTAAATAAGAACTCTAAACAACAGAAAATCAAGGGGACCAGGAGTAATCGTTAATGAATTAATTAATTACGATATAGAGCAGCGGTTCTCAACCACCGTGTCGCGACACACTGGTGTGCCGGAAGAACCTATCAGGTGTGTCGCGAGATTTACAAATACGATATTTTTATTTATATTTTTTTACTTGTTATAATATACTAATCATGCATTCAACCATTTTTTTAACTATTAGGTATATACCACGTTATATCAATCAATAAAGTGCCAATCTGTAAATGTTTTCTAATATATTCATCTGTACTTACCTACCACTAGCAAAAATTTGTACATATAAGGGTGTCGCGAATCTGTAAGGAGTACGTTAGTGCGTCGCTGAGTAAAAAAGGTTGAGAACCGCTGATATAGAGAAACTTAGTCCAGGAACCGAAGCTTTTCACCTCGCAATTTTTACAGAATGGATCAATTTGCTTGAAAATTTGAGAATAAGTAGTGGATAGTCCAAGGATCAAAATCTATATGACGCCGAAAGGCGCTTTTACCATGGGGGTGATTGCCACCCCATCTTGGGGGTGGACATTTTTTATTATATTTTGATCGTAAAAGTTGATAAAAACATTCATTTTAAGCAAAAAATGTTCTATACATTTTTTTCATAAAATTAATATTTTTCGATTTATTCGCTATCGAAAGTGTTAGTTTTATATCGAAAAGTCAATGTTTTTCGATATTATACTCATTTACGATTCACTCAATTTTGTCGTAGAAAAACTCTTTTCATAACAAGTTCTTGGGAATTAAATAACCTACAATTTCATATTGAAACATTTTTTAGTATCTCTGATGCTAATCTTTCTATCCTGAAGAAAATGGCATTTTTTACCAAACTACAAAAATTCGTTATTTGCTTTTAACTCCATTTTTTTAAAAACTAATCATTCTAAGCCGGTCAAACCTCTAGAGCCTATTAATAATATATAAATATAGAAGACCAAATAAGGTCAATGACTAATTTTAATTAGGGTGGTAAGTAGGGGGAAGTTTCCGATCACTTTTTCGCTGAAAAAAATAGGGACTGACATTCTTGTCACTTAATTTTTGAGCTACAGACTTTTCTATTATTTCTGTAGATAGATATTTTTAAATCCTTTAAAACAGTTTGAACAAGTTATCCTCGAAAGATGCACAGTTTTCCCGTCTTTTGAGTTTGACGAAGAAGAGCTAACATATAATAAAGTATAGCTCGATTACTATTGTTCTTAAAGAAATTAAAAAACTGTTCTGTTTATTTTTTCAAAAGGTACATTTTTGTTAAGCAAAGTTGTTTTGATAAAACGAAAACTTTTTGAGTTATTAGCAGAAAACTGATTTAAAACATTGATTTAAAACACTTTCGATAGCGAATAAATCGAAAACTATTAATTTTATCAAAAAAATGTATAGAACGTTTTTTGCTTAGAATGAATGCTTTTACCAACTTTTGCGGTCAAAATAAAATAAAAAATTTCCACCCCCGAGATGGGGTGGCAACCACCCCCATGGTAAAAGCACCTTTCGGCCTCATATAGATTTTGATCCTTGGATGATCTACTACTTATTGTTAAATTTTCAAGCAAATCGATCTATTCTGTAAAAATTGCGAGGTTTTGTCCTATTTTAAGCTTCATTACTTAGACTAACTACACAAAGTCGTACACGAAAAAATATTGGGATGTCTGTGAAACGAACTCATTGGAACGATGGGATTGCCAGATCACAAGTTTAGCGTCGTAACCAGTAGACCATTTCGGCGATAATGGTTTAGTGGACTATAACGCTTAACGTGTAATCACGAGCCTGTCTCCTTGTTTAATTTGCTTTAGTGTGAGTGCGCGTTCGTACAATTTTGGGACTCAATAACTTCTAAACGGTTTAACCGATTTTGATCACTAAACATGCGTTTGAAAGGTATTGACAAGTAGTGTCTGATGTACCAAGGTCAAATATGATATCTGAAGATATTGGAGGAATTAATTAGCTAGTAAAACCGTTTTTCCCATTGGAAATTGATTTGATCACACCTATGAAGCCTATAACTTAAAAATTCGAATTTTTCCAGATATGAAGTATACACCGTTAGACGCGTCTGGAGTCCTACAAATGCTCAATTATTGGCGCAATTCGTAGTTATAAATTTTGAAGAAAAGTTCAATTTTTCAGTTCTCGGGCTATACTGGGCGGTGTAGATGTCTAAAAACGGGAAAACAGTATGGCCCAAAACGGGAAGACCAAGCGCTTTCAATATTGGTACCTATAAAAGCTATTAAATGTTTTTATAAAAATATGTGAGGTTATGTTAAAAATATTAATAGACTAAGGTAACTGAGTATTAAAAACTAACGTGGAAAATGTGTGTCGACAATTAGTGCATTGGTATTATTTACAATCGCTTTGGAGCTATTCAAGAGCAGCAGGTGGGGAGTGTTTTTGTTAGGAAGGGTGCGCACACCAACACAAGCCTCACCCTCTTATCTTATCGTTGACGTCGTTCAGCATCTGAGATCTCCAAACAAAAGTCATGGTGTGCGCACCTCCACACACACCATCGTTTCGAATTCTTCTAGCTCTAGGCATAAAAAAGTCCAACTCGACAGGGTATTTTTTTTCAGCAAATTGACTAAGTTATTATTCCTAAATCATAAAAAACACCTTTACATAAAATTGGAATGAACACGGAAGTTTGATCGCTTGGTTCGTTTGGTTCCTAGGAACTCGACTTGAAGAGGTCTTCGAAGGCTTGGTCGACGTTGCTTTCGTCTAGCATCGGAGGGCATACTATATCCGGCAGAGTTCTACTTCTGGATAAACCAGTAGACTTAAACGCAGATTGTTTTTCGGACGTTTTTATCCTGTTTATACTGCTCTTCACAACCTTTTCACTTTTAGTAGGCGACGTTTGTTGAGGCGACTTACTGCCTCCAGTTAAGTAAACCTCCATAACTCTCTTTTTGGATAACAGTTCCGCCTTTGATATTCCAGCTTCGTACTGTCTTTGTGGCACCGCAAGATTGTGACTAGATTTTGACTTAACAACGTTGCGAGGAGAGACAGATTTAGGAGGTGACTGACCAGCCATACAGATCTGATGCCACGAGTCTGACTTGCTTAAAGCTCTGCCATGAAGAGGAGACAAAATAGGAGACTTAATACCTGGGGAAGTTGGTTCAACATTGACGATAGGAATATGAAATTTGCTAGTTATAACTCCTTGCCCTTTTTCATTAAACTCAACAAACTGTTGATTCTGAGCTGCGGCTTGTTGAATCCTGCTTACGTTGTTGTATACAGGACCCATTGTAGGCTGCTTTTGCTGCTGCTGCTGCATCGGTCTCACAACTCCAAATGCTTTGTTTTCACCTTGAC